>NC_065448.1:234712250-235016357 GCF_917563875.1 Diabrotica virgifera virgifera
GTTGTAATAAATTTTGTGGAAGTATAGAAAAACAAACGTTTTTCAGTGTTTTATTGTGAGATATAGAAATGTGTTCTATCACAAATTAATCCCAGAATGTGTAATCTCAGATTAATATTAACTTCCTAATTTTTATAGTTTCACTGTGAAATTCTTTACTCTATCTACGGCTGCTCTAAATAGTTCCATAGAACTGCGTTTAAACCAGTCACTTAAATTCTTCAACAATGACACTCTCCTTCTTCCTATACTTCTTCCGCCTCTTTTATTTCCCCGTATTATGAGTCCTTTCATTTCATATCGCTGTCCCCTCATTACGTGTCCCAAATATTGTAACTTTCTTATTTTTATTTTGTTTACTACTTCGCATTCTTTGCCCATCTCTCGCAATAGTTCCGTGTTCGTTTTCTTCTGTGTCCATGCTATTCTAAGCATCCTTCTGTAGCACCATATTTCAAATTACTGGAGATTATTTATGTATTCTTGCTTCAATGTCCAGCTTTCAAGTCCATATTGCAGTATCGAGAATACGTAGAACCTCAGAGTTCTTACTCTCAGGTGTTATCTAAGGTCTTTGTTGCATGGAATTGTTTTCATTTTTACAAACGCATTTCATGTTATTTCTATCCTGGTCGTTATTTCTGTTGTTTGATCATTTTTCTCTGAAATCCAGGTTCCCTAGGTATTTGTATTTACCAACCCTTTCTATCGGTACATTCCCCAAATGTATGCTTGTTTTTTGTTTTTTTCTTAGTTATTATGTATCATGTATTTGGTCTTTTTTATATTCATTTTTAGTCCATATTCTTCACAAAAACTGTTTGTTTTGTTTAATAATATTTGGACTAGATATCGATAGTTTAATTACGATTTTATTCAACTTCCTGCAGAATTGAATAAAATGCGAAATTCTGTTGCAATAACTTCCTAATTCAAAGTATATTTGTGTAAACATCAAAGTACAAAAGTTTCGTTACTATGGAAAGACAATAACCTTTTTGATGAATTATAGATTATTTGCGAGTATTATAAACTAGGGGTCGGACTCTTGTAAGTCACAGTCTATTTAGAATATTTACCTTAGAAAGTAGTGCGTAAGTCATTGTTTGAAGTTAATTCGAGTGTACGTATTTTATTAGCACTCAATAAACCATATTTTACTGTACGACTTCAAGATTTATAAAATTAAATTCAAATTGTACATTTGGTCCTTCAAGCCGGATAAAATAAAACAATAATACATTGAAATGTCCTAATAATAAATATTGACGCACTGTCAAAATTTTACTGAAAAATGTTGAAGTGTTTTTCACTTATCGCTACCATTGCGCTATATTCGCGTATTATTGTATAGCATTTAGAAAAGTGCATTTTTCATTTCTCCGGATAATATTTGCGGTACATACTCTCCACTCCACGACAATTTATCAAAAATGTAATATTTGTTTTCTGTTCGACATTTCAACTAACCGTTTGTATCCTCATTGATAGATTTCCAATTTTGCCTTTTCAGCTCGGAAAAGCTGTTCAATCATATTTCCACGTCGGAGTCGCAGGAAAAATGACGTTTAATGTGCACGTCCCAGATTGAGAGTTGGTTTAAACATCGGCAAGGTTGAAATCTCGAATTGCATGTGAACGGAATAGGAAAATTCTCCTCGAAATGCGAAAAGGCAATGGCTAAAGCTCTTTCGCCGTTCGACTTTTTTGCTGCTTTTTCCTTTTCAGTTCTAGTGGACAATATAGGAACTTTATCTACCGTAACCCAGGCATTCAGGAAGTGCTCGATATCCTTTTATATACAGAGGGTATTATTTGAAACCCCAACCAGATATTGCATGTTTATTGGGTTATTGGGTTTGCGTTATTAGTTCTCATCAGAAAACGTTTGTGTAAATGTGTTGTACAAAAACATTTAAAATATTTTAGACCGTACTGTGTTAAATAGTAGTTTTAAGTATCAGCAATGCGGCCATATGCAATAAAACTCTATTTGTTATATATCTCAATATTTCGTTACCATTTGGTGATTTCTTCGGGAAAGAACTGTAAATTTATTAAAATTAAATATTACCAAAAGCTAAACATTTCATTACTTACAACTCTAATGGCCGGTTTCACCAAAGACAAATAGTAGTTTATATATTTTATAGTTAGCCCAATAAATGACCGTTTTGGAGTGTAATTTCCAAGGACAACTCCGAATTGCATGAAAATTTGAATTTAGGTTCTACTTACCCTCCACCTCAAAGTTGAATTTGTGCCGTTGGTTGCTTTTACGTGGGGGGTGACATTTACCCCTTCTCGGGGGGTGAAAAACGCGTGTTTAAAATAAGGCCGGAAATGGATAAATTGGCTTATTTTAAACACCTTTTGTTTTATAAAGTTTTTTACGTAAATCAATACTTTTCGACTTATTCGCGATTTAAAATGTTGATTTTTCGACAAAAAAAACTACGTTTTCAGACCGATTTTCTAAAATAACTCAAAAAGTATATATTTTATCGAAAAAAATATTTTTAGCAAAAGTGTAGCCTATAAAAAAACGAAAAAAATGGTGTACCAGTAAAGTCTAATAATCCAGTAGAAGCAAAGTTGTAGCTCATGAAAAATACGTTCTTATTCGTCTAATTCCGAATCGAATAATTCAACGCGAAATCACCGAAGAAAGAAGCGTTTTTCGGGAAAACCCTATTAACATTTTTAAAGTATTGAAAAAAAGCTTATTATTTGTTTTTTACAAAAGTTTACAGCATCAAAAATAAACGAGTTACACTGAAAAAAAAGTTAGCCGCTTTTTTTTTGGTAAAAAAAATCGTGAAAACCTCCCTCTATTTAGCACGCTAAATGAAATTAATCGTTTGGCTTTACCATCTATTTTAACTGTATGTGTATTGTTTATATGATCTGTAAGTTTGATTGGTTTGAAGTGCCTATTTTTAAAAACATTTGGTTTTATAGTAAAATAAATTTTCTAAAAATTTTTGAAAAATTTCATTTTTTCAAAATAACTTAAAAAGTATTAGTGATAAGAAAAATCTTAAAGAGTAAAAAAATATAGGTTTTGCTATTATAAATATGCTAGTTTCATTTTGCTTATCCGTAAGACAAAAATTGGTTAAGATATGGCTGTTCAAAATTTGCATACACTCGTGATTAGTGACCCATTCAAATTTTCTCAATTATAACCCTTTCAAAAATAAACACTTTAAACTGGTGGGACCGAGAGATCATATAAAAAATAGATAGGTAAGTGTATTGTTTGTAAAGCGGTAGCGATTAATTTCATTTGGGGAGCTAAACACGGCGAGATTTTCATGATTTTTTACAAAAAAAAAGAGGGCCAACTTTATTTTGAGCGTAACTCGCTTATGTTTAATGCTAAAACTTTTGTTAACAATTAAAACAAAGCTTTTTATAAACACTTTAAAAAAGTAAAATGGGTTTTTCCCGAAAAGTGCTTAATTTTTCGGTGATTTCACCTTGAAATATTCGATTTGAAATTAGACGAATAAGAACGTATTTTTCATGAGCTACAACTTTGTTTTTATTTGATTGATAGACTTTACCTGATACACCATTTTTTGGGTTTTTTTATAAGATACACTTTTGCTAAGGACTTTTTTTCGATAAAGTATTTACTTTTTGAGTTATTTACGAAAAACCGTCTGAAAACGTAGTTTTTTTGTCGAAAAATCAACATTTTCAATGGCAAATAACTCGAAAAGTATTGACTTACGTAAAAAACTCTATAGAACATAAGTTGCTTAAAACCAGTCAATTTATCCATTTCCGGTCTTATCTTGAACGTACGTTTTTTCACCCCCGAGAAGGGGTGACTGTCAACCCCCAAGTAAAAGCAACCAACGGCACAATTTCAACTTTGAAGTGGAGGGTAAGTAGAACCTAAATCCAAATTTTCATGCAATTCGGAGTTGCCCCGGAAAATTACACGATATCGCCGAATTTCCCGTTCATTTACTGGGCTAAGTTTATTATTCTATGAATAAAGTTATTCGACCAATAAACTGACATTTCTCCATTTTACTAACATCAAATAAGACTTATTTTACTTATCTATCAAATAAATACTTACTCTACAAATATAATATTTAATCAAATAAATTGGCAAGTTAATCTCGCTGTAAATATTTTATAAGAAAGTAAATTCGCCAGTTTAACTTTAAATTATCAAAATTATATTGAAACATAATATAAATACAGGGTGATTGATTAGTAGGGTAAAGCTCAATAGCTCCGCTATAGTAATGGATAGCAATAAAAGTTAATAACAAAATTTTAGCCACCTTTGAGCTTCACATTACAAAATTAGTTAGAATGTTACAGGGTGTTCTATAACACAGTGGCAGACCTAACATATGTTTTTTTTAAATAGAACACCCTATATTTTATTTTATATTCGAAATCCTGTTAACTTCTTCATCACAAAAATATAAAGGTTTGTTATGTTATACAGGGTATTCATAAAGTTATAACCAATTTTATATGAAAATCGTAACAAGTTCAACTCCCTGTATAAATAAAAATAAGCACAACAGCAATGGTTTATTAATGCCATTTTTTTGTTTATTGTCAAAATTTTTAAGAATTATTGATATTGCTAATTTTCTTTATATCAAATACAGGGTGAGTCAAAACGCAGGTACATTATTTTCTCAGTAATGTTAAATGGAACACCCTATATTTTATATCATTATTGAAAAGTAACATTAACGTACTTTAATTTTTATATAACATTCCCTATGCCCAAATTTATTAGTTTTCGAGATATTTTCATTTTTCAGAGCAAATTATTTTAGGTGTTTAAATTTATCTAAATTTTAAGTAAGCCATGACTAAATTGACAATTGACGATTACTGATTATCAATCCGGTAATCAATGTAACACTGTAGCAAATAAAGAAATAAGAATAATTTATTAGTAATACATTTTACAAACAAAAACACAACCACTACATGCAACATTTTTGAAACAATTAAAAACTATCTTTTTGCACGATTGATCATTTTTGACTGTTTACCGTGACAGATTTACGTCAGTAGGTGACATTTACTAGCAACTCGACGGTAAGTAATCCAACTCGACGGTAAGTACTCCAACTCGACGGTAAGTAATTCACTTACCGACGAGTTAAAAAATCTCTTAATTTTAATTTATTTTTTGAAAGAATAAAGAAAACTAACGAATTATTTATTAATATTGAAACTTATGGTACAATTTGTTAAATTATTTAATGAAATCCCACTTGTTTGGGCTGTGGTTTCACTTCTAACAGAAACTCCTGCAGAATCGCATACATTAGTGGTATTACTAGTATTGCACAATATTTTTTCGGCAAAATCTATTTTATTTTGAAAAGAATCTTCTACATAGCTTTCTGCCACTGTCGATGAACGCCAACCTCCATGACGCTTTAATCCGAGGACATCAACACCTTTATTAGCCAAAAGCGTTGCTGATGTCCTCCTGAACGAATGGCCAGTATAGTTCTCGGGATTAGGCAAATTTAAGAATTTGGCAATTTGAGAAGACCAGCCCCCGATTGTCCCTTTCCCTATTACTTGAGCACAACATTTTCCTTTGGCGTATCTTAAGAACAAATGATTTGATTTTACTTGTAATGGACGAAGTTTTATATACTTTTGCAGAATTTCTAAATATGGAATTTTATCGTCTGGTTTATTAACGACTGTAAAAGTACGCTGGATGTTCGTTTTTGTATTGGGTACTTTTACAATCATTAAACCATCGGTTTGTTGGATGTCATTCATAGTAATATTATATAATTCTTGTCTTCTACAGGCACCAGATATTTCCAATATCATTGCGACCTACAAATTATGAAAAAATCTTCATTAGTGTATTTCTTTTACCTAAACTAGCTTATATTACCTTGTGTACTAGAAATTCTTCATCCGGTGCTTCCATCAGAAATTTTTCAAATTGCTCCCGTGTAAAAATGCTCGCTTTCTTAGGCCTACAGCCAACATTTTTTCTCTTCAAATACGCGATCAAAGTTGAAAACTTGGAAATATCAATGCCATCATAAAGAAAAACGGTGGATTTAATCATTGAATATTCTGCCCAGAGGCTTCCAGGAGCTTTCAACTGCATATGTCTTTGAACGAAATATGCCAATAGAGTCTTTTCTTCGATTCTTAAATTCTTGCCTTTGCACCATTTTTTAAAACTTTGGTAGGTATTTTGATAACGGATTTTGGATTTTTCGGGAATAATTGCGGAACACCCTTCTTCCCAAGCCCGTTCAATTTCTTCAAATTCACTTTCGCTCATATTTTAATTTATAATAATCAAAATTTTACTTAAAATTATTGACAACTAAATAAAAACCCAATTCTCCATTGTTGTTATGCACCCTAGTTACTACCTAACAAACAAAGTATCTATCTTGATAAAATGAATGAAACTAGTCAATATGACGAAAATGTTTAATTTTATAATTTATAATGATATCAATCGTGCAAAAAACGTTATAAGCATGTCGAACGTTAAGGGTAACCGATCTCAGACAATAATTGGAGTCGTCGCTCCGCTTCTCCTCCAAACAATTGTCTTCGATCGGTATAAAACCCTTACCGTTCTCCATACTTAATATACTATTTTGTGTAAATGCAACAAATAAACAAAGAAAATTAGTAATAAATTTCACAAAAAAACACACAAACACAAAATACAATATTTTGTGAAGACAAGTAAACACTACTTTTGTATGTAAATGTAACAATGTAACAAATAAAGAACGAAACATAATTTATCAGTAATACATTTTTCAAAAAAACATGTTTGAAAAAATAGAAGCTACTTTTAATAAAATATTTTTAATGTTTAATTACATAAGGTGTTCAAAATTATCTCCTAACACATTTATGTACGCCTAAAAACGATCATTGAATGAGCTACTTACTCTACGGAGCATTTGTAAATTAACACATCGAAATACACTTCGTATTCTATTTTTCATCTCATCCCTTGTTGTTGGAGGTATTTTATAAACTTCATTATTAACGTAACCCCAAAAAAAGCAGTCCAGTTTATTAAATTCTGGTGATTTGGGTGGCCACGCTACTGGTCCATTGAAAAATGAAAATATCTGGAAAACTAATAGATCTAGACATAGGGAATGTTATCTAAAAATTACAGTACAGTAATGGTACTTTTCAATAGTGATATAAAATACAGGGTGTTCCACTTAAAATTACTGAGAAAATAATGTACTTGCGTTTTGACTCACCCTGTATTTGATATAAAGAAAATTAGCAATATCGACCAGTCTTTAAAAATTTTAGAATACGTTAAAAAATATGGCATTAATAAACCATTGTTGTTTTCCTTATTTTTATTTATACAGGGAGTTGAACTTGTTACGATTTTCATATAAAATTGGTTATAACTTTGTAAATACCCTGTATAACATAACAAACCTTTATATTTTTGTGATGGAGAAGTTAACAGAATTTTGAATTTAAAATAAAATGTAGGGAGTTCCATTTAAAAAAACATAAGTTTGGTCTGCCACTGTGTTATCGAACACCCTGTAACATTCTAACTAATTTTGTAATGTGAAGCTCAAAGGTGCTTCTCTTACCCTACTGATTACCCTACTAATCAATCACCCTGTATAAACGTCTAATAAATTTTATTCGATGAATTCATTGATTTATTTGTTGTTGGTGAAACTGGACCTCAGAGTATTAATTTATATTTGAGAGAAAACAGTTGAATTTTCTACATTAGACGTCATCTTAATTAGCAACCTAGCACTGAATTTTATAGAGAATCACACGGAGTGACGGACAGAGGGGCCGTAACCCGTCCTAGTCTGCCATTCCGTTGGTAATACGACAGCCACCTGCGAAAATAACGCCGAAATTAACTCTGGATTGACTTAAAACTAATTAGTCCATTCTTTCACGGTTTTTGCTCTAAATTTTAAAGAACCGCTTGGATTGACATGAAATTTGGCATACATATAGCTTACATGTCAAAGAAAAAAAGTGATATTGTGCCGATGTGTGCTTTTGCCCTGGGGGTGACTTTCACCCCCTATTGGGGGTGAAAAAATATATGTCCAAAATAAGTCCGGAAATGGGTAAACTGACTAATTTTAAGTAACTTTTGTTCTATAGAGCTTTTTCGCCAAGTCAACACTTTTCGAGTTATTTGCGAGTGAATATGTTCATTTTTCAACAAAATAACCACATTTTTAGACGGTTTTTCGCAAATAACTTAAAAAAGTAAGTATTTTGTCGAAAAAAACGTCCTTAGCAAAAATATAGCCTATAAAAAAGTATTAAAAATAGTGTACACGTTAGGTCTCTGGATCTCGTAGAACCAGAGTTATAGCCAATGAAATATAGATTCATATTTACCAAATTTCAAATAGAATATTTCGATGTGAAATATCCAAAAAACTTTTGGGAAAAACCCATAATAACTTTCTTAAAGTATTTAAAAGAAGCTTTATTTCTGTTTTTACAAAAAGTTCCTAGCATTAAATTTAAGCAAGTTAAGCTCAAAATAAAGTTGGTCCATTTTGTTTTTGCAAAAAAAATCCTTTTTGGGAAAAACCCATAATAACTTTCTTAAAGTATTTAAAAGAAGCTTTATTTTTGTTTTTACAAAAAGTTCCTAGCATTAAATTTAAGCAAGTTAAGCTCAAAATAAAGTTGGTCCATTTTGTTTTTGCAAAAAAAATCGGGAAAACCATCCCCTAATTAGAAACTTAAATGAAATTAATCGTTACCGCTCCACAAATTATTTTACTTATGTTGTGTTTATATGATCTGTAAGTTTCATCGATTCAAAATGCTTATTTTTGAAAAAATTTGGTTTCAAAGTAAAATTTTTAAAAATATGCTTTTTTTCAAAATAACTTGAAAATTGTTAGAGATACCAAAAATCTCGAAAAACAAAAAAAGTCGGATTTACTTTTCTGAATATCATGTATTTTTTTTTCTTTTAGACAAAAATTGATTGAGATTTGGTGTTTCTAAATTTGCATACATTCGTGATCAGTGACTTGTTCAACCTCTTTTAACTAGAGCCCTTTCAATAATAAGGACTTTGAACCGATAAAACTTACAGATCATATAAACAATATATAGACGAGTCAAGAAACTTGTGAAGTCGTAACGATTAAGTTCATTTAAGATACTAATTAGGGGGTGATTTTCTCGATTTTTTTACCAAAACCAAAAGGAACTAACTTTATTTTTAGCGTAACTTGTTTAATTTTGATGCTAGAATTTTTTTTTATAAAACAAAAATGAAGCTTTTTTAAACACTTTAAATATAAGTTGTTATGAATTTTCCCCGAAATGTGCTTCATTTTTGGTTATTTCACGTTAAAGTATTCCACTTGGAATTTGACGAATATGAACCTATTTTTCAATAGCTATAACCCTGCTTCTACTAGGTGTAGAGACGTGATATATACACCATTTTTTTAAATTCTTTACAGGCTATATTTTTTCTAAGAATGTTTTTTCGACAAAATACTTACTATTTGAGTTATTTGCGAAAAACCGTCTAAAAGCGTGGTTATTTTGTTGAAAAAATGAACATATTCACTGCCAAATAACTCGAAAAGTATTGACTTAGTGAAAAAACTCTATAGAACAAAAGTTACTTAAAATTAGTCAGTTTATCCATTTCCTGACTTTCTTTGGACGAATATTTTTTCACCCACAAGAGGGGGTGAAAACCACCCCCAGGGCAAAAGCACATATCGACACAATATCACTTTTTTTCTTTGACTTATTAGCTATGTGTATGCCAAATTTCATGTCAATCCAAGCGGTTCTTTAAAATTTAGAGGTTTTGCAATATTTTACCGTTAAAGAAGGGACTAAATTAGGAATTAACTTTTTAACACAATTGTATTATACTTAGATTTACATTGGGCCCTAATTAGGTGAGGAAAAAACAAAATGAAAATAGACGAAGAAAATCAAAAGACAAAAATATGACGAAATACGAAAGGTATCAAAAATATCTTTCCCTTTGACAGGGTCTCCAAGATAAACTAGTCGAACTTCACTACATACTGATCAGCGTATAATGAATTTAGATAAAACAGATATTACTCTTTACAGAAAAATATTTACAGAGCTGTTAGGGTGGTTCTTAGCGGGAATTTTTTCAAACAGGACGTGTTTGCAACTGGTAGATCTACAAGAATGCAAAATTTTAAACGCGCGTTCATTATTTTGACTAACGAGTAACGAGTAACGTATTTCATTCATCTCAGAGATAATAAAAATTCCAATTTATTTCCACATGATATGAAATGCTGTGTAACATCAGGTAAAACCGTCAACGTGGCAAAAATATTATCGAGAGAATTAAAAACTAGCGCACTGCTCCGAGAAAACAGTTGAATTTTCTCCATTCGGCGTCATCTTAATTAGCAACCTAGCACTGAATTTTATAGAGCAGCACACGGAGTGACGGACAGAGGAGCCGTAAAGGTCGATTCGCACACACCGGTGCCGTATCAGTGCTTAGCTGGTCCGTGATTTCTACCGTTTCACTTCTTGTTTATAAAGCACAGTGCCGTGTGGTGAGGGTTACTAGAATACCGGTATTTTCCGACAGCGAACTGTTAATGATTGCTGTGATCTTAGATGAAGAACAAGAACAAAAGGAAACAGACACATAAATAAACGCTTGGGGGATCAGGCTTGGAAGAAGAGAGATAATGAGAGAGAATTATTTACTTCTATATAAAGAGTTGATGGACGATAGAAACAAGTTTTTTGAGTATTTCAGAATATCTCAGAATGTGTTGTTGCTGACCCAACTCGAATGTTATATAATATAACAAAAAGAACCGAATTTACTTGCGTACTAATTCAATTAACATCTCGTCATTCGTTTTGAAAAAGGCAGCCGAGGTGCGGCGGTGAAAATAAAAATATCGCCGGCGAGAAATCTTTCTATACGATACGGCCACATCGACAACACTGGCAGCACTGCCATTGGCTGGTGGCGGGCATGTGCCTATTAAGCCGGATTTATGTTACAACGGGGACGTGGACGGGACGGGGCGCATCTAAACATTCCGTATATGTATTTTGAACCTAGGAGTTTTCTGTTGGGTCGTTGCAGCACGCGGTAATATTGTAACCAATAGGCGGCGAGGTTCCAAACGCATATACGGAATGTTATTCGGTCCCAAATTCATATACGGAATGTTAAATATTCGTACACCGAAAAAGATAAGTTTTTATTGGGTCTGTTAAAACGGGATTGATTTTAGAATACTTGTTACTGTATTATTAGGTAAATAAAAATAAAACAATTATAGTATTTAGAATGTTAATTGGTGCGAAATTCATATACGGTATGTTAAATATTCGTAGAACAAAAAGACGATTTTTATTAAAGCCAGTTAAAATGAGACTGGTTTTTAATTATGTAACGAGCATTTAATGATGGTCGTTATGAAGCGAGTATAAGGGATACGAAACGAGCCGCCTAGCGGCGAGTTTCGTATAGAGTACGAGCTTCAGAATGATAATTAAATGCAAATTGTATTCACGATTTTTTCTATGATCATTCACAAAAAAAATATATTAACATTTATTAATTTTGTAACGCAAACAAATTAAGTAGTTTGTCAGTCTGACAGTTTGTTTACATATTGAGAACTGTCAAAGCGTATGTATTTGACTCCCCATTAGTTACTGCGCGTGTGACACCTTTATTGCGAATGTCATATCGCGATTCTATTGGTTCAAAATCTGTATCTTAATGAAAATCTCTATCATAATGAAGTTCATTATAATATAGGTAGTGACATCATAATTGATATATATAGTATGAGAATAGAAAAATTATTGTTAATGTATTATTAAAGATCCACAAGGGAAAAGGTTTTCCTGTAGTTGGCTGTATACCATATAATACAAAAAAACGAATAAAGTCCTTTATAAAAGGTATATGTTTAAAATCCCTAAAAAGGGCTACATCACAGAACTAGTTTTCGATTGGTTGACCAATCATTATCAGTGCTTTCCTAAAATGAATAAAACCTGATAAAATGATGCAAAGGATTTAAAATTTTGACTACGGTTAAAAAAAGTTGTAGGTTATACTCACGTGACCTTACCATGCTAACCAAAAAAATATAATATTACAAATTTTATTTACATATATTATTACATAATTACAAATATTTTGGTGGTTAGCATGTAAGATCACGTGAGTATAACCTACAACCTGTTTTGACTGTAGTCAAAATTTTAAAACCTTTGCACCATTTTATAAGGTTATATTCATTTTAGGAAAGCACTGATGATGATTGGTCAAACAATCGAAAACTAGTTCTGTGATGTAGCCCTTTTTAGGGAATTTAAATATAGACCTTTTATAAAGGACTTTATTCGTTTTTTGTATTGTATGGTATACAGCCAACTACAGGAAAACCTTATTCCTTGTGGATCTTTAATAATACATTAACAATAATTTTTCTATTCTCATACTATAATATATTAATTATGATGTCACTACCTGTATCATAATGAACTAGAAAAAATCGTGTATACAACTTGCATTTAATTATCATTATGACACTCGTACTCTATACGAAACTCGCTTCATAATAACCATCATTAAATGCTCGTAGTATAATATACTATTAAAAACCAGTCTCATTTTAACTGGCTTTAATAAAAATCGTCTTTTTGTTCTACGAATATTTAACATACCGTATATGAATTTCTCACCAAATAACATTCCAAATACTATAATTGTTTTATTTTTATTTAATAATACAATAACAAATATTTTAAAATCAATTCCCTTTTAACAGACTCTAATAAAAACTTATCTTTTACGGTGTACGAATATTTAACATTCCGTATATGAATTTGGGACCGAATAACATTCCGTATACGTGTTTGGAACCTCGCCGCCTATTGGTTAAAATATTACCGCGTGCTGCAACGAACCAATAGACAACTCCTAGGTTCCAAATACATTTACGGAATGTTTAGATGCGGACGGCATACGTTGAAGGATCGTCCGATATGAAAAGCATTGGCTGATTAGGCTGATTTATCTTAGGACGGAACAGGGCGAACGTGCGATTTCTATTGTTCTGCGCGCCGTGCCGTCCACGTCCCGGTGCGTGTAACATAAATCAGCCTTTACGCCGTTTGTTTTTCTAGAAAAATATTTATACGTCGCCGCGGCGGTGGAATCAGGCCGCGTTCACGTTCACGGTACGGTCACGGGTGTGTGTAAATTGACCTTAACCCGTCCTCGTCTGCCATTCCGTTTGTAATACGGCAGCCACCTGCGAAATTCCAGATAAACTTTTTGAATTTATCCTGACGGAAAATTTATGACATGGCAACGATTAATCGGGGAAACTCCTTGGTCAGCGGATCGTCTTTGTCGATATTAGGTTTTATTTTGTGAAAATTTTTTAATTAAAATTTTACGAGATGTTCTATATAATATTTCTCGTGGGGCTTTCGAAAAATATAATGAAGGAAGACGCGAAGCGAGTAAGCCGTTAATATACTTTGGACACAAATATAACAGGGCGTTCTACTCTTTAAATTTATTATTTTTTAAATGATTTATTATTAAATACGAGAAGACTAAAAAAGTTTTTAGTAAGTTGGGTGTGATACAAATATTAATTTTAAAGTTCCTAATTAATTAGAAGTAATAGCATGTTGTGCTAGAGTACAAGAATGTTTAGATACATTAATATCATTACGATGGGAGGTTATTCTACCCCTAAGTGAACTTCCAGTCTGTCCTAAGTAAAATGAGTTACATTTAGCATAATAGATGTGATTTAGTATAGTATAGTTGATCCAAAAGATGGCATAACGCAGACATCCAAAGTGAAAGTTATCCTTCAACACCAAATTGTTCTATATGGTCCATACAATGTCCAGAAAAAAGTCACACCATTTTGAGCGTCGGGTTTGGGGGGGAGAGGGGGGAGAAATCGGTAAATTCGTAGTTTTTTACGTTTTTCGACAATATTTCCAAAACTATGCGGTTTAGCATGAACAACCTTCTATACAAAATTGTTCTACATTAAATTTGAAATAAAAAAGGTCCTATGCATAATCTTTCTAAAATGAATGGTTCCAAAGTTACGGAGGTAGTATAGTATAACTGGTCCAAAAAAGGCCTAACCCAAACATTCAAAGTAAAAGTTTTCCTCCATCACCAAAATGTTCTATATGGTCCACATATTGTTCAGTAAAAAGTTACACCATTTTGAGCGTCCGGTTTGGGAGGGAGATGGGAGAGAAGCCGGTAAATTAGTAGTTTTTTTAAGTTTTTCGTCAATATTTCTAAAACTATGCTTTAGCGTAAACAATGTTATACACAAAAATATTCTACATGAAATTTAAAACAAAAAATAGTCTATACATAATTGTTACAAAATTAACGGTTCCAGAGTTACGGAGGGTGAAAAGTCGAGGTTTTCGATACTTTTTATATTTTTTGGGCAATATTTATGATATAACTATACCAAAAACCCAGACATCCAAAGTGAAAGTTATCCTCCAACACCAAATTGTTCTATTGGGACCATGCAAGTTGCGCAAAGCGACACCTCTTTCTACGCTCTGCACTTTTATTCGCACTTTTAATAATTGTATTGACCAATTACGTTAGTCCTGGTTGCTGGATAATTGTCCAGGCCATAGCCCAAAAAAATAATAAGAAGAGAAAATAAGATTCAGGTTATGTGATGAAAACGTAAACAATACTATGTAGTAAATAAAATTAGTTATTAAAATTCAGTACTGCAAGCAAAATACAATTAATTAAATTTACCTTTATATAATAATTGCATATCATATCAATATTGTGGAGCAACATATAATGTTTCTCCTTCAATGACAGTAGATATGAAATGTACGTCAATTTGACAATTTCAATTGACAATATGAATTATTTAAGAAAGTTGCAATATTTCTCCGCTATTCGCGCACGATCGTTTCACGTATCCCTTCCAAGTACTTGCACACCGCGAATATGGTCCACATAATGTTCAGAAAAAAGTCACACCATTTTGAGCGTCGGGTTTGGGGGGAAAAGGGGAGAGAAATCGATGAATATAAAAAGTATCGAAAACTTCCACTTTTCACCCTCCGTAACTCTGGAACCGTTGATTTTATAACAATTATGTATACAACCTTTTTTGTTTTAAATTTTATGTAGAACAGTTTCCTATAGAACATTCCTTATGCTAAAGCATAGTTTTAGAAATATTGACGAAAAACGTAAAAAAAACTACTAATTTGCCGACTTCTCCCCCATCTACCCCCCCCCCCCCCCAAACCGGACGCTCAAAATGGTGTAACTTTTTACTGAACAATATGTGGACCATATAGAACAATTTGGTGTTGGAGAAAAACTTTTACTTTGGATGTCTGGGTTAGGTCTTTTTTTGGACCAATTGTACTATACTACCTCCGTAACTTTGGAACCGTTCATTTTAGAAGGGTTATGCATAGGGCCTTTTTTATTTCAAATTTAATGTAGAACAATTTTGTGTAGAAGGTTGTTCATGTTAACCGCTTAGTTTTAGAAATATTGACGAGAAACGTAAAAAACTACGAATTTGCTGATTTCTCCCCCCAAACCCGACGCTCAAAATAGTGTGACTTTTTTCTGAACATTATGTGGACCATATAGAACAATTTGGTGTTGGAGGATAACTTTCACTTTGGATCTCTGGGTTTGGGTCTAACTATACCATACTAATTCAGCATAATTTGTTCGAGAGAAGGCAACCGAGTTTTTGTTCTGGGAAATAATACGTTCCTGACAGTTTAGCGTTTTTTATTGTTACTTTTATTGGCAAATTTTTATACAATTTAATCAGTTTGTCTACAGCTTAATGGAAATATGGTAAAGAAGAGTAATGGGAAGTTGAGAATGTCAAAGAAGTCCCGTATGTTGTAGTTTGCAGAATTGTATTTGGTGTTGCTTAGTTAATCACCATTGTGTAAATCATTTACTGAGGAACCATAACTATGAGAGAAGAGATATTTATTATTTAGGGAAGAAGGGTAGCAATTTTCAAAAAGAATACTTCTAAGAAAAGCTAGAGATTCCATTCGATTAACTGCATGAAGCCCTGGATATATAAAACTATGGCCTAGATGAGGTGGATTTTATATTTGAAAGGGTGACAAGATTGGTAGTTGACAAACCCGTTAGATACCATTGATTTACTTTACCAACTACTAACTAAAGTGTTATCAGCCCTCCTAAAAACATAAATATCCAAAAATGGTATGTTATTTATAATGGAGTTCTCCAATCCACTAACTCCTCTAATAAGTGAATTGCAAGTTGAATAAGGATCAAACCCACTGAACACTGTCAAGTGGAAAATTAAAATTAAGTCATCACATAGCGTTTAATAAAAGTGGCTTGAACGTCCAACAGCCCCAATCGGTACGAAATTAAGTCATCCAACACAAAGTTAACAAGGGTGGGAGAGATAGAGGAACACATAGATGTTCCAAATATTTCTTCTCTCGACAATTCCTGGTTCGTATATGATTCTTAAATTCCATATAACTATTTTTCCTTCTTTAGAAAATATATCCATGCTTCTAGATGGTAGGGAGATTCTTAGCACACCTGACCCGTTTTCTTCTCATTGTTTGATTTGCGTGTATAGAATAAATTGCTATGTAGAAATGCTATCAATGAGTGTCCCCGTTTAGGATTTTGTCCTCTTCAGGGTTTGTAGTGAATGTAAAAAGTGGCCGCAAAAGCAAACAGTCCGAAAAACACACTGGGACATGTGTCGTGTCCTGGTGTTTCTGGTGTTCCTGGGTTATGCCGGACGGTGGTGTCCAGAAGGCTAAAAAGACAACAGAGAAGAAAGTTTGATGGAGTTGTTGTTGGTTCCATAGACATTTACGTGTACTGTCCGTGCTTTGCTCTCGACCAGTCTCCCTAGAAACCCTTGTACAACGACAGACGACCTTGCGTCCCTCGTCGGCGGTCAGGAGGTGGCTTTTGAGCGCAGCGTGGACAGTGAGCGTTCGAGTGATGAAAATAGTTGCGGCTATTTTCTTGGGACGAACAGGTATAATTGTGCAATGAAGTTGGGAAACCGCAAAAAACCAACTTCTCCCTGTTCGGGGTAGGGAAGAGAATGTGTTATAGGTGGGTGCGGTAGGCTAACGGGGTAGCCTCGAGGATGTTTTCGTATTCTACTGGGAGTTTGTCAATGCATGTTTGCATTAGAGCAGACGGTAGATGAATCTTTTTGCGTTTGGGCTTTCCGCGGTAGAATACGTGGCCGGAAGATGAACAGGAACATTTGAGAGATTCTTATGTGTCGGAGGGGGGACCGTTGATTACTTTGCTTGTGAAGTTCCTGTTCAGAGAGTTTATTCTCTCACTGATTTTGGGGATGTTTGAGATGTTATGGATTTCGTTTGAGGGATATCTCCAGTGCTCGTAGTTGCATCTACGCAAGATTCTACGTTCCACTCGCAACAACCTCTCTTTTTGTGCTCTAGCGCAAAGAGAGTAGAGGCATGATTTGTACTCAATGATGGGTCGAATAAAGGTCTTGTAAGTGTGTAAGAGAGTCCACTTGTGTGTCTTGCCAATTCGTCCAGAGAGAGGGTTGAGAAGTCTGGCCCTGCTCCTCACCCTATCTGAAGTTGCCTTTAGATCTGCGTCCCAGTTAAGAGTCCTGGTGAACAGTACTCCCAAGTAGGTCGCAGTCGGGCTAAGAACAAGCCTTTCTCCCAACAATCTCAGCTGATATTGGTCGTCTTCATTTTTTATGATTCTTTTTGACACAGAAGGGGCGCGAAACACAATTGTTGTTGTTTTGTTCGCGTTCAGCGTGACTCTCCACTTACAACACCAGTCCCCGACCCCGTCCAATAGAGCCTGGGCTCTTCTGTGGATGAGTAATGGGTTGTATCGAGAGGTTGTCGTGAGTAGAGCCGTGTCGTCTGCATAGAGAAACAGCCGAGTGCCTGGGATATTTTGGTTTGTGATATCGCTGTTGTAGATGATGTACAACAGTGGTGCTAGGACTGAACCCTGGGGAACTCCAGCTTTTGGAGTGAAGGGGGTAGACTTTTAATCGCTTATTTTTACTCTGACAGTTCGGTTGTGGAGGTATGAGTGTACAATTTTGGTAAATTGTAATGGTAGCCCGATGTCCAGAAGTTTCCGAACAAGTCCGTCGTGCCAGACCTGATCGAAAGCCTTCTGCACATCCAGGAATGTGACTATGGCGAATGAACCATCGTTGATGGTTTGAGTAACTTTAGTTGTGAAATCTATTAATGCATGTTGAGTAGATTTACCTGACTGGAATCCGTATTGGAATTTTGGTATGATGTTGTGGTTTTCGAGAAAGTTATTGAGCCTTTCTTTTAGGATTAGCTCAAGAACTTTACCCAGAGTGTTTATTAAAGAGATTGGTCTGTAGGATTCCACGTCGGTTGGGGGTTTGCCTTTTTTCAAAAGCATGATGGTATTGGCCACTTTCCAAGGAGTAGGGAAGTGGCTGTTTTTGAGACATGCATTGAATATTTTAGTTAGAAGAGGGATGATACTCTCTGGAAGTTTTTTGAGGCACCTTCGGTTGATGCCATCAGGTCCGGGAGCGCTGTTTTTACCTATTTGGCAAAAGCTCTCCGTTTCCCTGTTTGTGAGGGGGTCCATGATAGGATCATAGACTGGAACGTGGTAGTTGAGAGTAACATTTACTATGTATTCTATGTGGAGTTTAAATAAGCGATCAAAGTTCGGGTTGTCTGTAGTTTGAAAGTTGTTTTGAAGCGAATTTCTGAATGCTTCAGCTTTCCCCTCTGGGGAATTTAGTATGTGATTGTTGACCAACAGATGAGATGGTTGAGATAGTTTTTATTTTGTTAGGACTTTGAATTTGTGCCAGAATTTACTTCCGTCTCTGTAGTCCAGTTTTGAGGTAGCATCTTCCCACTGGCGAGCCGTTAGGTCAGATATCTCTCTCTTTATCCTGGCGCAGATTCGGTTGTATTCTGTTTTAATTAGTGGATTTCCGTTGGCCTTGTATTGACGTAGAAGACGTCTTTTTTGTTGGATTTTGGCTATGATGTATTGTGGAAGTGCCGGAGATGTATGGGTTATTTGTTTAAGTGGGATTGCGTGCGTGATCGCCTCGGTGATGAGGTTCTCAATTTCTGTTGCACTGGTGTCGATACTATCGTTAGTATCGAGTTCGCCTAACGTAGGGAGATTTTGCGTGATAAAATTTTGGAATTTTTGACCTGACCCGTTTAAGGAACGCCTGTATTCAAGGCTGTTGTATTTATCGGCCATTTGCATGAGTTTTTCATAAGAAAAGTTAGGCTCTAACTGTCTGGTTTCCTGTTACCTTCCTAGAGTGTGTAGTAGAAGGAAATATTCATAGTAACTCGTCTGCCCTCAGAAACCTTGAAACCTAATATCAACTTGGGGTGGAGGATGCACATCGTGTTTTCTCTCACATCTCGGTGTGTTAATTGGACCAGCATACCATAGAGGATAGGTTGCGTGTTGTTTTTACAATGTAGATACCCCAACTCCATGATCTGACTGTAACAAGTAACAACTGTTACGCCTGACTTAAACACATATTTAAAAAATTACGTGGTGGTAAAAATAATATAATATTCAGTTTTGGCTCAGTCAGATCATTCTTCCTTCAGGTCTCTCTGATGATGGGTAGACCCTGAAACACGCGTTAAAGAATCATAAAAGACTCAATTGAATCGAAACGCAACCGTCTATATCAGTGGTTCTCAACCTTTATGAGTGATGTACCACCTACAGTTATTTTTATTATTTTTGGTACCACCTATATTTTTAAATTGTATTATCAATACTTACTAAGTACTACTATTTTAATTTTTTCTGTGTTTTGTGTACCACCGCCTGTAATTATATGTACCACCAGTGGTACATGTACCACAGATTGACAACCTCTGGTCTATATATTTTTATTTTAATATAATAATTATTTATATGTCGTTTTTGTTCGTACGTTGCTAATCTTTTAATATTTTCCTTTTTTTTTTCTAATTTTTTGCGACAATATAAATTTTGTGATAGTCTTCGTAGACTTTACATTACGAACATTATTTTCACCTTATTACTGTAAAGAAGCTCTGAAGGCGTTTTCTAACACCCGGTATTTCTTCCGTCTAACGGGTTAATTAGTCTCAGAAATTTTCAACAGCCCGAAGCAGAAACTTTCGTCGGCTAAAAAGAGGTATAAAAGTAAGAGACAACGGCTCAAGTTTGTATAACTTTGGCATTTCACTAAAGAAACGAGCCACTGCATTTGACTAGAGCTATAAATGCAAGAATAGCTAACTTTATGACAGCCCAACATCACAAGATGTAAATTTATAACAAACAAAAATTTGTAGTTAGTTAGCTTGCAGCGTGTTGTATGAACGTTGTATGTCGACTTATTTGGATGAATCTATTTTGTAGTTAAATTATCAGTATTAATGTTTTTGGTATTAAGAGTGGCATTACATGGCAAATTAGGTGTAGTAAAATTCTCACTGGTATGGAGATGTAAACATTAGTTGACAATGACATTGTCATCATTAACTTAGAGATGGATTTTGAATGTTCTTGGATAACTGTTACTTGTATAATCACTTAAATTATTAATTCAGTTAATTAATATGATTATATTTCCACTAACTATGTATTCAGTGAATACATTAATTTATATACTATACAATAAAAGCTAATAATCGAGAATATACTATGGAATGCTTAGATAAATTTTGAACATCCTTAACAACAAAATGCTTGGATCACAGAATATATCCTGGTGTATTCTCTGCTTGAATCTTTTATAAATAATAAACAATAAATAACTTTTTATTAATTTCACGTCGTAAATCAAAGATTTATCAAATACACTATCAATATTATTTAAGAGGAAACAGTAGCGATCAACAGGTAGCAAAAACGAGTTTGAAGATTGCGGCTGTAATTTTGAATATTTTTTCGAGATATTTGGCACACGTATTCGTAATATAATAAAGAATGGCGGTACGGAGCCCAATTTGAAAAATATATTAATATGTGGAAATTACTCTGTAATTAAATACATTATTAAAAAACCGAGCCTGTACCGCCATTAAGAAGAACAAAAAAATACACTTTTTTCAAATAAACTTTTTTATCCGATGCCTAGATTTTGTGTCATTTTGGAACTACTAATTTTTTTTATTTCATTAGTAGTCGAACCCGCTTATTGGAATAGCCTTTGTACCAGGCAGAAATATTCTTATAACCGGGATATTCTAATAACCGATCATTGGTGGCTAGTCGAAATAAGTGTACCGAATATACGTAATAATATTATTTACATACTATGCCAATGTGTAGTTTTACATACTATGCCAATGTGTAGTTTTACATACTATGCCAATATGTAGTTTTACATACTATGCCAATATGTATATCATATATATACCTACATAATCAGTATATGTAAATGTTTTTAGGTCTTTTTACGTCAATAATACAGTAGTGTAACTACTACTTATCTATGTATGTGTTAAATACCAAATTACATTAATTATGTATGTGAATGAATACATAGCAGTAGGTAATTAATATAAAATGTATGCAATATGTAGATATGTAAATATTTTCTTAGTAAAATGCATATAACAAAATTACTTATTTTTTCTTGAGAAATTATCGGTAATTATAGCTTTTTCGTTGTTAATCCGTGTGGTCATCCTTAATTCATTGGTTGAATGGAACTTTTATTGGCGGCAAGAAATGGATGAATTTAACAAAGCCATAATTCACACCTTGCAAACAAGTAGGTAAATACTCTCTGGGTGAATTCTAAATAAACTGCTTCTAACAATTTTATAGCAGGCAACAGTTCCTTTGTGTAGACAAATAAAAATTACTTTATGACCTATGCATTTTTCGGCTAAAGATCGAATTGGTAGGTACTCCTAACAAAGTAATAAATATTTATTACCCTAATAATATCTAATCCAGCACTACAGGCCCTTGACGACTGACCATAATACCAAACCTAATTTAAATTTTTAGTAAATTGTAAAAAAAATATTCGTTGACCTGCAAAATATGCTAATAAGCGGTATTATCTAATTAGAACCTATTCCAATAAAAGGATAAATTTATTAAGGAGTAAATGGAAACGTTTCGGGAACTCGAATTTATATTCCATAAACCGGGATATTCCTATAACAGGGATTCTAATAAGCGGGTTCGACTGTAGTTCCAAAATGACACAAAATCTAGGCATCGGATAAAAAAGTTTATTTGAAGAAAGTGTATTTTTTGTTCTTCTTAACACATTTATGCCCACAACTATTTTTGTCAAATATATCAACGATTTTCTCAAGAATGTAATAAAATATCCTAAAATGCATTGAAAAATTACTAAAAAAAATTTTCAAAAACTGGTTTCTGAAAAACGTGCTGGGTCGTTAACGACCCGTTGGGCACATAGGGGTACAAAATAAAAATAATAATTTTATGCAATTATATTTTATTTTATTTTTAAAACAATGAAGCAGGCATAGATTAATTATATTACTTAAGGCTTAAAATAGTTTGTATGATAATCTTTGAAGAATTTATCGTGGAGTGGAATTTTACATTTACCGTATGCTTTGGTAGTTTTATTTGAATATACACGACATATTCTTCTTTGAGCACCAGTAATAATTAGATGCTGTGTTGATGTGGATAGAGTAGGAATTATTGCAATGTTTTGAGGTCCAGTAGAACGGATAGAACGACTTTACATAATTAGACAATAATGTACGAACTATATGTCTTCTAATTTATAAGTTGTCATTTTTATATCCAAACTGTCGTGCTGGTATCCCAGCATTAGTTACACAAACATCCACCACCCATATACATATTGGAAAGTACCATTTTTGTTCATGCATTTTTATTCTGCAGTTTGAAAGTTGTTGTCCATCAAGTGGAGTCCGCCCATAAATTTGTTGTATTGCGAAATTACAAATGGTTGATCTATTTGAATTTTAAGTTTTTCTTTTGCTAAATATCCGCTTGCTTTTTAGATTGGCTCTTCCATGCTCATTAGATAACATGTTGATACAACAGTTGTAGACTTAAACCGTACGTACCAGTAAAAAGAGCCGATTTTTTTGGTTCAGAAGGAGGCATCACAACATGATTGTTGTGAAATTCTGACTTAAGCCATTTATCCCAAACATCAGAGATATATTTTTTATCATCCGGTATAGTCTCACTATTTTCAATTTTTTCTATTTCCTCCAGAATTTCTGCAGTAGATAATGGTTTCTTACAAAAAAAACATTTTCTCATTATGCCATGTGCCCAACGGGTCGTTAACGACCCATCAAAATATAATATTATATTTATAACATATATCAAATTGTTTTCATACTAGTAATATTATAATGTTTTAATACAACTTATGTTTAACTATATAAAATTTATTTAAATAATAAAATGATTTATTTAAATGTACTTAGAAATTTTTGAATGAATCCATGCTGCGAACGTTATTCAAGTTCTATTTTGATGTACCCTGTAGGAACATTAGGAACGAAATAAACGGTTTGCAGTAAATAAATTGCTTACTTGCATAGTCAGGAATGAACTTATAAACAAACGGCGACTGGTAAATTCGACATATTTGCTTGGAACATATTTTTGTTAGTTGGGTCGTTAACGACCTGTTGGGCATAAATGGGTTAATGGCGGTACAGGCTCGTTTTTTTAATATTGTATTTAATTACAGAGTAATTTCCACATATCAATATATTTTTCAAATTGGGCTCTGTACCGCCGTTCTCTATTATATTACGAATACGTGTGCCAAATATCTCGAAAAAATATTCAAAATTACAGCCGCAATCTTGGAACGCGTTTTCGCTACCTGTTGATTGCTACTGTTTCCCCTTAAGAGTAAACATAAGCGATCAACAGGTATCAACAAAATATAACTTCGGGAGATAGTATCATAAACTTTGGCAACAGTGGTAATCTTTGACATTATTTAAGATTAATATTTTGACAATATCATAGTCGCGCTAAATGGAAGTAATAGAAAACGATTGTATTATTAATAAATAGATATTTATAAAAGTAAACCAAAATGGGTGAAAATTTTATTGTAAGATAGATATTTAGAAAGGTATTTGCATGAAATATCTAATAATAAAACAATAATAAATAATCATTTTTTGTTGTGAAGCGAAACAAATTTCGATTTTCGCATAATTTTGGCACGGTTTTTAATGGACATTTTCTTGGAATGTTTCACTTTATTTTTCGTTTGATTTGCTTTTTCCATTTTGTTAAACTATTGATAATATTTTTAGAATAAAAAATCCTCCTAAACCTTTATATACTCGCATTAGAATTCGAAATATTTTTACGTAAAATATACTTACTTACCTACCTACATATAACTAAAACTCACAATTAACAACAAGCTATTCTTTCAAAGAGGCCAACAACTTAGAGAACAAGAAGCGTATACGCTCTGAGCTTCGCTGGTGTCGCTCCTAGCGGTTACTAATTCAACTTTTACTGGTAATTTTTAAATTTGTTATTTAATTGTTATCGCTTAATATTTACAACGCAAAAAAGTAATTAAATTGTAATCGCTTTTTTTAAGATTTTTCTAATCATTTTGACGTTCTATTGATAAAATATCAATTTCTTACTTCGGATACTTTGACAATAATCGTGTAGATGGCGCTAAGATTATAATAGATTATTTATAATTAGATATTACGGAACATCAAAAAAACTTAAATTCAGTATTTAAAACGTCAGTATATTTAAGTTAAAAATATATACCACAGCTTTGACCAACTAATATTGTTTATAATTAATGTTTTTAATTTTAATTTTAAATTAATCACTTTGACATTTATGTCAAATTTCCAGTAAACGTTTACAAACTTGTCACTACTGGCGTTCGCGAATTTGTAAATATCCCCTCTACGTACGAGCTCACAGCGTATACAACAACAAATATATAATAAATTAACTATCAATAAGCAATACTTTCCTATGAAACAGCAATTAAATAACGAATTCTTAAATTAACACACTACTGCACTGAACAGATATAGATAAAGATGACAGAACAGATTAGAGAAAATCTGACGCAGGTTTGTCAAAATGACAGTGATAATTTCTCTATGTTGCCTAATTAGTTATTTAGTTATAATATGTTCGATTTCTTGTTAGAAATAAAAAATTTTAGTAGTTCCAAGATTACACAAAATCTAGGCATGGGATAAAAAAGTTTATTTGAAGAAAGTTTTTTTTTCTTCTTAATGACGGTACAGGCTCCTTTTTTCAATATTTTATTTAATTATAGAATAATTTCCACGTACTAACATATTTCTGAAATTGGGCTCTGTACCGCCATTCTCTATTATATTACGAATATGTGTGCCAAATATCTCGACAAAATATTCAAAATTAGAGCCGCAATCTTGGAACGCGTTTGTTGCTGCCTGTTGATCGCTACTGTAGCCTCTTAATAAACAACTCGAATGTTCCTGAAGCCTTGTCAAATATTTAGTAGTAGTAGTGTTTGTCACTGTCTTGTCAGCACATTCTGTTCGACTGAGTGCGTTGTAAAACAAAGATAGCGAATGTTCGATTTAGAAAATATCACCACGGACATGGTGTTTATTTTTTCGAATCCTGAAAAAACTAATAAATATTTTTGAAAAAGTTAAAGAATGAAAAACTACATTAGTACCGAACGTCGGAAATCTCTTAGAATAAATAAAAAGATTTTTTTGAATGAGATATTTGAAATTAAAAATCACACTAAATTTTCCCTTTTTTGACCACAGGGCCCAGAGCACGCCAAATAGAATTCTATTTTGCTGACGTCACAAAATACAATTTCATAATTGGAGAATCGACGGTTGCTAGGCAAAATGACGTCACTAAAATAGAATTCTATTTTGCGTGTTCCCACTGCTGTAACTTATTAAAATAAACATTATAGAAGTTTTCTTCCTCTTCTTCCTGTCCACAGTCTCCAGTTTTGTTTTTTAGCATTCCATATTTTATCTTCCAGTCTCGCATTGTGGCCCGCAAATCTCCACTCTAACCCTGTTATATATGTTCTGTTACATTTTTTACTTTTGTTTTCTCTCTTATCCATTTGTTTCATTTTCTGAATTGCAGTTTTATTCCCAAGATGAATCTTTGTTAATGTCCAAGTTTTTGAACCATAGGTCAGAACAGGAAGGATGTACTGATCAACTAAACGGATTTTTAGATGCTGTTGTATCTTTGTACTTTTACTATCCAACTTAACTTTCCAAACGCTGTCCACGCCAATCTGTTTCTTCTTTCTACTTCAATTGTTTGGTTGTCTTTATTAGCTTTGGTTATTTGACCGAGGTATATATATTCGTCAAACACCTCAATATTTACGTTATTTATATTTATATATGTAGTATTCTTCATTTTTATTTGTCACGATTCTTGTTTTACTCATGTTCATTTTTAATCCTATCTTCTCTGATGCTTGTGCTAGTTGAGTCAGAATTGTGGCTAGAATAATTTCATGCATGTTCAAAGATCCTTTGGAACTAGTGACGGATCCAGAAAGGGGCCCAAACGGAAATAAATATCAATTCGATAATCCTAAAAAAAAGAAAATCCGAGAGCTGTCAAACAAAAAAAAATGTAGGCCCATCCAAACAATAATTGAAAACCAACTTATCCTAGGGGTGGCAAGAGTTAAATCACCCGCAAGATCCGTGACCCCACCCCCAAAAAAAATTCTGGATCCGCCACGGTTTGGAACAATTGTATTTGAATATTAAAAGCAAAATTTCGTTCAACTCAGTGATAATTCCCATTTATCCATTTCTAAATATTTACTAATAATACAATTTTCAACAGGTGTCATATCAATGCTATATTCTACTCTTTAGAGTATAACTAAGCATTTCTGGCAGCGTAGTACAATTTCCGCAGTGTAAGGGTGAATTTGCCAAAAGGAAATTGAAAGGGATATAAATGAATCGCATCCCTGACAGTCGATGCGAACGTGGTGGAAACTACCTTGCCTACGCATCGAGAATGGAGCTAGTGATATCTCTATCTCTATAACAGGTAACTTATTTTTTGTTCAAGTGGAGGATTGTCTGTTGGGGCGCTCTAGCTTTGTTAAAATCTCAGTCAAAAAGCGCCTTTAGAAAAGGTTTTTATTTTCATGGCTTATTTTCTGCTTTTTTGCCTTGTTCTATTTTCTCAGGGGAATTTGTTTTTAATCTATGTCTGATACACCACTCATTCGGTCCACTTAGTAAATATTGTAGTGATTTTACGTCGTATTTTAATCTTTAAAGTGCTTTTAGATACGAACTAAAAGTATATAGTATGGCGGTCCGATAAATACTTAGCCTACAACAAAAAAGCCAACATTCTGAGAAAAGTGTAGACCAGGGCGCATCTGCAAAAATATTAGTACATTTGGACGTTGAGAGGTGACTCTAATTTTTTTGGAGAAATTGCTTGAAAATAACTCAAATAATAATATTTGAGTAATCCTCCCTTTCAGAAAGGTCCGAAACATTGTTTAAATAATCAAAATGTCAAAAAATGAAGGAAGAATTCGATTTTTTTCTTCTTTTTTTGATTATAACTTTAAAAGTATTCATTTTCAAGAAAAATTATACTGACGTAAAAGTTGTGTAATTAAATTTCCTACAACAGAGAATTGATTAGTAATTTAAAAAATAGTCAGGCTTGTTGCAGAATAGCAATAACTGCGAAAAACCCATACAAAAACAAGTATTCGCATTTTAAGTTTTTCAACCATTTATGCTACACTTCGGACCTTCATGTTTCACACAGAAAAACTTTATGATACGGTAAAACAATACTGTAAATTTCATTAAAATCGGTTCACTAGATTTTACAAAATAAATTTTGCAACCCAGCTTTCGCAAAAAAATTCATTTTTTCAAAATGTTACAGGACCGAAAATAAAGCAGATAGCAAGTTGAAATTTTTTGCTTATAGAAGTATACTGTACCTTTCATATACTATTGATTATGTATTTTAGAAAGGAACTACAACGTTAACGGGATTTTATTGTTTCATAGTGTCAATGGACCTCTAAATATGAAAAACCCGCGGAGTGCTACTATTTGAAGAGGTGCGTTTTTGAAAAAGGGGTGAATTAGTCCCTAGGCACAGGGCGAATTAGGGTGAGTTCTATGCACTTTTAGTACAAATACGTCCACAGAAAATTGTTCCAGATTAAATTTACTATCGGAACATCACATATTAAAGTTAAAAATATTTTTTTTTTACAAAAATATATTCAAAAGAAAAGCAAGAAAAAAACACGAAAGATAGCAATTTTGTTTTTTGCCTCATAACTTTTTTCCACGGGAATATAGGTATAGACATTGCATCACAGAAAAAAAATCCATCCTTCCTCTTTAAAATGACGTCTGGTAGAAGTCTCTATGATTTATAGTTTTCAAAATATGATTTTTCAAAGTTCGCCACTCACAGCGATTTTGGCCCATTTTCATTGATACTTCTCAAACATTGTTCTGTAACTTTTTTGGAAGTACATAGCTTTAGCTATAAACAATGTTACATTTAATAGAAAGAAACGTCAATTGCCTTAAAAATTTTCTTTTGTAGAAGGCTTTATAACTATTTTTAAGCAAGATGTGGTTGTTCAAACTTTTATACTTTTAATGATTTTTGATATATTTTGATTTATCTTTAGATTTCTCATTATAACTTTTTTTAATGTTTATTTAAGTATATACATTGTACAATAAAAAAGAAAGCTGATTTTCTTTACATTAAAATGATGTATCGTAAAAAATTCTAGAACTATTTTTAAACAAGATATGCTTTTTCAAAATGTGACGTATACACATGCAATAGGTTCCACTAAGTTGGAACCATAATATGGAAAACTTTTTTATTTTTAACTTTATAAGAAAATTCTTTATAAAATGCTCTGCATAGTCTAAAACCTAAGATGCAATCATCAGATATAAAATTTTATCAATAGTGTACGAGGTATGTTAAAAATATGAATTTTGCTTAAGAGTAAAGTATCTTTATATTTCGAAAATTGTTATTAAGAAAAGTTATTTAGAATCAAAAATTACGTTATAATATGCAATTATATTCTTCTAATTGAAAAAAATAAAAAGAATTTAAAATTTTTCTCAAATTACGGATACCCTTGGATATCCTATGGATATCTTGTTTAAAAATAGTCCTAGAATTTTTTGCAATACACAATTTTAAATTAAAGAAAATAAGCCTTTTTTATTCCACAATGTATATACCTAAATGTCAAGAAAAAAGTCATAAAATATTGAAAAAGCATAACTTGCTTAAAAAGAACCGTATAACCTTACACAATAGACCCTTTTAAAGGTAATTGACTTCTCTTTCTAATAAATGTACCATTGAATATACCTAGAAATGCGTAGAAAAAAGTTACAGAACAATGTATGCGAAATAATGGGGAAAATGGCCCAAAAATGCTGTGAGCGGCGAATTTTGAAAAATCCTATTTCGGAAACTGTAAATCCTAGAGACTTTTACCAAACTTCATCTTAAAGAGGAAGGATGGAAGCTATTTTTTGCTGAAGCAATGCCTATACCTATATCCCTGTGGAAAAGAGTTATGGGGCAAAAACAAAATTGCTTTCTCTTGCGTTTTTTTCTTGCCTTTCTTTTGAATATATTTTTGTAAAAAAAATATTTTTGACTTTAAAATGTGATATTCCGATAGGAAATTTAACCTGGAATAATTTTCCTGTAGACGTGTTTGTACCAAAGGTGCATAGAACTCACCCTAATTCACCCTGTGCCTAGGGACTAATTCACCCCTTTCTCAAAAACGCACCCATTTAAATGGTAGCACTCCGCGGTTTTTTCAAATTTAGAGGTCCATTGACCATATGAGACAATAAAATCCCGTTAACGTTGTAGTTCCTTGTAGCTCTCTTATTTTGTACATAATCAATAGCCTATCATTTGCAATTTGCAAAACTAAAATCGATTTACTACCACGGCGTCAGGAATTTTTTTAAATAAACATTAATTATTGGTGTTACGCGCAGGACAGCAGATAGTTTGATCTGATTGAGCATTCCAATGACCTTTGATAATGATTGGTACATTTTAATTTTTATTACATTTCGATATCAATAAATAAATTTGTTTATTGCAAAATAAAAACACATAAACTATCCTTTGAAATAACCCTTTTTTTAGCAAAAACTTTCCTTTTTCATATGTTTTAACTTAGAGAATAAAAGTTTATTATTTTTAAACATATGCAATTTTAAAATATGTAATATGTATAGAATATTTCACAAACAATAATAAAATTAGTTTGATTTTTGTGGAATTAAAATATTAATTACAACAAAATATAGAGTAAGAAAATAATATATTAGATAAAGATTGGAAAAAATTTTGGTGGGAATTAACTTGTGTGAATCGAACACCGCTGTCCTGCGCGTAGCACCAAACATTAATGTTTATTTCAAAATTTCCTGACCCCGTGGTAATTAATCGATTTTAATTTTGCAAATTGCAAATGAAAGGTACAGTACACTTCTATAAGCAAACAAAATTCAACTTGCTATCTGCTTTATTTTCAGTCCTGTAACATTTTGAAAAAATGAATTTTTTTGCGAAAGCTGGATTGCAAAATTTATTTTGCAAAATCTATTAAACCGATCTTAAGGAAATTTACAGTGTTGTTTTACAGTATGTCCCTGTAAATTGTATCCATATGGAAAACTTTTTTATTATTAATTTTACGAAAAAAAGTGATTCTTTATAAAAAGCTCTGCATGGTCCAAAACCTAAGATTTAACCATCAAATATCAATTTTTTATACGAGGTATGTAAAAAAATATGAATTTCGCTCAAGAGTAAAATACGTTTATTTTTCACAATATCGAAAATTGTTATTATGAAAAGATATTTAGAATTAAAAACTATGTTTCCGTATGTAATTACATCATTCTAATTGAAATATTCTGTACTATAAAGGTACTTTACTTTTGATCTAAATTTATCTTTTTTAACATACTTCGTATAAAATTGATAAAATTTGATATACGATGGTTGTATTTTAAGTTTTAGACTAATAAGAACTTTTTATTAAGAATCATTTTTTTTTTTCGTAAAATTAATAATAAAGGAGTTATCAGAATTGAAATAACTGAAAAAATAATGAGTTATCCATAATTTCTCAAAAAAAAAATTTTCAATTAGAAGGGTGTAATTGCATATTAGAATATAGTTTTCAATTCCAAACAACTTTTCATAATAGCAATTTCCAATATTTCGAAAAATAAAGCTACTTTGCTCTTGAGTGAAATTCAAACTTTTTGACATACCTCGTATAATATTCAAAAAATTTGATATTTGATGATTAAATCTTAGGTTTTGGACCATGCAGAGCTTTTTATAAAGAACAACTTTTTTTCGTAAAATTAATAATAAAAAAGTTTTCCATATGGATACAACTTACAGGGACATACTGTATATATCATAAAGTTTTTCTGGGTAAAATATGAAGGTTCTAAGTGTAGCATAAATGGTTGAAAAACGTAAAAGGTAAGTACTTGTTTTTGTATGTTTTTTTTTTCGCAATTATTGCTATTTTGCCACAAGGGTAACTACTTTTTAAATTTTTAACCAATTCTATATTGTAGCAAATTTAATTACGCAACTTTTATGTCAGCACAACTTTTCTCAGAAATGAATAGTTTTAAAGTTATAATCAAAAAACCAATAAAAAAATCGAATTTTTCCTTCATATTTTGATTACTCAAATATTATTATTTGAGTTATTTTCAAGCAATTTCTGCAAAAAATTTGAGTCACCTCTCAACGTCCATCTCAAAACAGATGCGCCCTGGACTATGGTGATTTATTTCTGAACATAGTCTCCTTTTAGCTCGACACACTTGGCTCAGCGGTGCTCTAACTTCTTTTAGCTCGTCTGCAAAATACGTTTTCTCGAGGTCTACAAAGTAGGCTTCCGTGGCGGCGATGCATTCGACTTTAATTTCTGCCCGGCGAGTGACATTTTTAAGTTTGAAAACAAAAAGAAATCGAACAGGGCTAAATCTAGAGGATAGGGTGGATGAAATAGCCGTTCTTAGCCCAATTCAACCAATTTGGCTGACGGCTTCTATGCTGAAGCAGGGGCAGAGGTGTGAGCCGGTACGTTGTCATGACAGAAGAGCATTTTTTTCTTCCCCGCGTGTAATCGGCCCAATAATTTAGCAAAGTAAAGCCCTGGTCTCTGGTGTGTACCAGTGGATCCGTATTAACGGTTACGAAACAATATATAAACTCAGACAATATATAACTTCAGATTACGCTTAAACAGCCTCAAACACTGCTCTGAAGTGGTCTCATAATTGCGATTGTTGTCCTGGGTGACCAAATGCGGCACCCATCGCGACGACAGATTTCTGGTGACGACAGATCGTGGATTATTTTCACTGCCGTAGTTTTCGGGACAGTTAGCCATAACTTATCAAAAACCGACGTTACAGAGGAATTTCACTCTTAAACATGGCATATAAAATCCTCTCAAACATTCTTGGTAGACTAACCCCTTATGCTGAAAATGTCCTAGAAGAATCTCAAGTCGGTTTTAGGGCAAACAGATCCACAATAGATCAACTATTCACGCTGAGACAGCTTCTAGAAAAGGGATGGGAGTATAACAGACCCATACACAATCTCTTCATAGACTTTCGACAGGCATATGACAGCGTAGAAAGAAGCCAAGTATGGAATGCCATGGCGGAGTTCTCAATACCAAAGAAACTCATTCGGATGACTAAAGTCTGTGTGGAGGGTGGAATATCAAAAGTACGTGTAAATAATAAACTGTCTGACAGCTTCGAAATCAACAGTGGACACAGGGTGATGCGTTATCTCCACTACTTTTTAACCTTGTATTAGAGACCGCCATGAGGTCGGCCGAAATAGAAACAGAACTGCTATCGGTTCAAGGTCCCAAGTTATTACTAGCATACGCAGATGACATGGATCTCGTTGGAGACTCTATCCAAGTCGGGCTGAGGATTAATGAAGAGAAGACGAAATATATGTGTATAAACAGAACGACACGAAGAGATAGGATAGGAAAAAATGTGACGGCAACACCTTCAATTTCGAAAGAGTACAACGTTTTAAGTATCTGGGGGCTGTAATCACAGCTGACAACGATGTTACTGAAGAAATAAAAGACAGAATCCAATCAGCAAATCTCTGTCTATTCGCCCTGGAGAAGCTTATAAAATCAAAAAATCTTACAAGAAGCTCCAAGATCAAAATCTATAAACCCATCGTCAGACCTGTACTAACATCTTCTTCTTATGGTGCCTATCCGTTACGGATGTTGGACACTAACATGGCTATTCTGACTTTGTTGACTGCTGCCCTGAAAAGTCCGGTAGTGGTTAAGTTAAACCATTTTCGCAGGTTATGCAGCCAGGATATTCTTCTTCGTCCTGGACCTCTTTTCCCATGCACTTTACCTTGAAGTATGGTCCGAAGTAGGTCGTATCGTTGTTCATTGCGCATTACATGGCCCAGGTATTCCAGTTTGCGACGTTTTATGGTTACGACTAGTTCGCGCTCTTTACCCATTCTATGTAGAACTTCTTCGTTGGTAACTCTGTCTATCCAGGAAATCCTCAAAATGCGTCTATAGCACCACATCTCAAATACTTCGAGTCTCTTCAGTGATGCTTCAGTTAAGGTCCATGACTCCACGCCATATAAAAGAACGGAGAATACGTAGCACTTTAGTAAACGAATTTTTATTTCCAATTTTATATCGTGGCTGTTAAGGATTTTTTTCATTTTGACGAAGGCTGATCTTGCCTTCTCGATCCTTATCTTAATTTCCGTCGATTGGTCCCACTGTTCATTTAAGTTTGCACCCAAATAACAAAAGTTGGTGATTTGTGTTATAGGTTGTTGGTTAACTAGTAATTGACCAGGTGGTATCCTATTTTTGCTTATAACCATGTATTTGGTTTTTTTGATGTTAAAATCAAGCCCAAACCTGCTACTTACTTCTGCCACCCTGGAGACAAGTGTCTGTAGACCTTCAAGACTGTCTGCAAAAATGACAGTATCATCAGCGTATCTTATGTTGTTCAATCGTTCTCCGTTTATAAGTATTCCCTCGTCTATGTCCGTTAGCGCTAGGTTCATAATGTGCTCTGAATATGTATTGAACAATTGTATTGTATTGTACTAACATATGGTTGCGAAACGTGGACCATGACTAAATCAAACGAAGAAAAGCTCAGACGTTTTGAACGAAAAATACTTAGAAAAATTTTGGGATCTCACCACGACATTAACACAAACCAGTATAGGATCAGAACCAACATCGAATTAAAATCACTCTACAATGACACCGATATTGTCCAAGAAATTAAATCACAGCGACTAAGATGGGCAGGCCACGTGCACAGACTTCATAACAAGAGACTTGTAAGACTGGTATGGGAGGAGATTCCTACAGGCAAAAGACCACTCGGACGTCCCAAAATGCGATGGAGAGATAACATCCAAGCAGATCTCCGAAAAATGAACATCCCATTTGACCCTAGGTCGATGGAAGACCGAACAAATTGGAAGAAAGTTGTACAGTCAGCCAGGACCCACCCAGGGTTGTAGCGCTACGGGATGATGATGATGACGTGCAAGCCTATTTATACTCATTCGCCATTGAAAGAGAAGGTCATCGTAGGCAGCATTTAAGCGCTCTTTGATTTCGTTGCGCGATTTCCCTTCCATACATGACAATTGAATAACCAAATGACATTGCTCCTTTTTTTATTTTTTTAAAGTCCTCAAACACGCCCGCTTTTAGACGCAGTGAAAACAAAACGACGGGTCCGATTCGGCTGAAATTTTGATATATGTCGTCTACAAGAATGTATTAAATGACAGTATATTTCTCATGCGATAGTGGAGCCATTAGGCTCCAGGATGTTTCCCCAACTGTCATCAATATGACTAACTTCACGCGTAACTTTGATACGAGAATTATAAAATAAATATGCATTGAAATCCAGATCCCGTAATTGTTTAAGCGTTATAAAGTGAGTACAAAGACATACATATTTCTTTCTTTGTAATTACAGCTTCAGTTTACCGTACACTTCTCGTGGACTTTGCCGATAAGGTAGAGTCGTATTGGGGAAACCTGGCGCGCCCGCTTCTACTACTAGTTTTTTAATGAAATTGATTTTTTATAGGAAAAAGCACCATCAGAATCAATTTGGGCAAAAAAATTTACCGTCAACCATATCCTTTATACCCTAAAGTATCTTTTAAAAACTCTGTCTATAAACAAACAACTCTTTTCTCTTCTATTCTTAAATTTCTTGTGCACCACTCAAAACCGTAGGACAATCTATCGTCGATGTTTGCAATGGCTCTCCAACTAAAAAGTAAAACTTCTCAAACTCCCTTTTAGGAGTTGTATATAAAAATGTTGAAATAGGTGGTAGGAATTTATGTATTTTGTTGTTTGTGCCTCGTGCTAGGACACGACGAAAGAAGACGCAGCCGACATGAGTAATTGTGGAAGTTTTCGACAGAACAGATACTTTAACCGTTCGAAACGAGAAAAGTTGATATATAATTGGATTACTTTTGATATCTACTGACCATAATAGGGAATATACTTTTCTCCATGGAATTATTATTTTGTATTATATTCTTTTGAAATAATACTGCAACAGGGAAATACTTTTTTGGAAAGCTAACAAACTCTCTTACATAGCCAATACAGTCGAACCTGCTTATTAAAATACCTGTTAAAAGAAAATCCTGCTTTAAGGAATAGAAATTTGAGGACCCGAAAGGTTTCCACTGGCCACCAATGATCGGTTATTAGAATATCCCGGTTATAGGAATACTATTGCTTGGCACAAAGGCTATTCCAATAAGCGGGTTCGACTATAATAAAAAAGAGATTAACGGATGAAACAAAAAATATCATAGGACAATACCAATGAGATTTCATAAAAGGCAGATCAACAACGGATGCAATACATATCATTAAACAAATCATGGAAAAAGCACACGAACATCAATATCAAATAGAAATATTATTTATAGACTTTGAACAAGGCGTTGACTCAAATAAAGAAAAATTAAATAATGAAAGCCCTAAATATCAAGGAGTAAGTAAAAAACTAGGAAACCTAATAAAAATGCCAATGACCAAATCAAAAGTCAGTATTCTAACACAAAAAGGGAAAGTAGAAGAATTCGAAATAAATAAAGGTGTGAGACTCGTTGACTCAGTGTCAGCAACACTATTTAATATGGCAGTAGATTTATTTTTAAGAAAGATCCACAAGGAAAACCTAAGAGCTTCAGGTTTTTCTGAAGACCAACTCAACGCCTTATAAAGATGATAATATAGCGATAGTAACAAAAACAAGAAAAATCATGAAAAACTTATTAATGGAGATTGAAGAAGAGGGGAAGAAGATAAGATGAAGAAGAAAATTAATGAAAAGAAAACAAAACTAATGAGACTAAAAGCAGAACAAAATAGAGAGATAAGAATAAGAAATAGAAAACTCGAAGTACAAAAACTTAAATACCTGGGCGTTATGATAAACAACAAAGGGTAAAGAAAAACGGAGATAGAAGAAAGAATAACTGTGAATATCCGGGTATACCAAACAAATAGAAAACTACAAGAGAGTAAAATATTGACCAAACAAATAAAAATTAATATTTGTAAAACAATAATAAGACCAATAACAACGTATGCAGCAGAAACGATGACTATAGCAAAAAAAGAAAAAAAGAAATTAGGAATAAATGAACGAAAGATAATAAGAACAATACTGGGTCCGGTGAGAATCGAAGAATAAGAATATACAAGGAGAACGAATAAAGATATTTTAAAAAGATTAAATGGAGAAGATATAGTAAAGAAAATAAAACTACAAAGAATCAAATATCTGGGTCATATTATATGGAGACAAGGAGCAGAATCAGTATCAAAAGCTATCATATTATGGCAACCAGGAAAAAGGAGACGTGGTCAGCCCACGGCATCTCATGTTGTTTCTTTTCCAGACTTCTTCTGTGTTACTGTTGCATAAGTTTTATAATATGCATCATTTTTTTTCTTTAGGTAATGTCCTCACACTCAGCACCGAACCAATTACTGCATGGTGATGGTTTTTCAAGTCCTAGAATTTTATTTATTGCACCTTTAATATTGTTCTTGCACGTTTCTCACTGTTCACCGAACCTTTCTAATGTTCACGAAACCCTTTTAGTGTTTTCGGATTTTTGACGAGTTTAATATTTTGGCGGTTTGCTTGGGACCGACGCGACGGTGTTAAGAGCACACAGTAGCAATCAACAGGTAGCAAAAAACGCGGTCCAAGATTGCGAAAGTTCGCGAACTTTCAAAAGTGAGGCAACAGTGCGTCGGTAATTCGACACTGACAGTGACGTTTATACTATCAAAAACAATAAGTTTTATACACATAGGCGCGAAATGTTGTAAAGTCAGTGACGTTCGATTTCTTGTTATAAAAAAATCGATTTTTAGTAGTTCCAATGTGACAGAAAATCTAGGCATGCGATAAAAAAGTTTATTTGAAGAAAGTGTATTTTTTTGTCTTTCTTAATGGCGGTACAGGCTCCTTTTTTCAATATTTTATTTAGTTATAGAGTAATTTCCACATACTTACATATTTCTAAAATTGGGCTCTGTACCGCCATTCTTTATTATATTACGAATATGTGTGGCAAATAACTCGACACAATATTTAAAATTAGAGCCGCAATCTTGGAACGCGTTTGTTGCTACCTATTGATCGCTAGTGTTTACTCTTAACCTCGTATTACACATACATTATCAATATTGTCCCAAAAAACTTACCTGTTTCATATTATTTTCAAACTTTTATCTTTTGTTGCCAAAGAATAACAAAAGCAGCAAACTATTTCCACGAATTTTCTTTGTCGTTTCGCAGACTTACCACCGCTTAAAATCCTTGAGGTTTCTGTTAGTAGTTTCCTTGTATTTAACCATTTTTGATTAAATCAGTGCAAAAGGAAACCCCTAATGAAAAGTTGTCCTTTTATGCTAATAACCATCGAATTACAAAGGTTTAGACCAGATGAAAAGCTTATATGGGACAAAGTGTACGTCGGACTAACGGAAAAGTGAATCCTTAAATTTAGCCTAACAAAGGAATAAATAAATACCAGAATCCGTTCAGAAAATCCTTCATTGCTACGTGCATAGCAATTTGTCGGGTTTTATCCACTCGTTTCGAGTAACAAATGAATAACAAAGACTCTACGACGAGTAAGTTGCTGATTTCAGGGGCGGCACGAGTTGTTTTCGATGACATGCCAAAAGCTTTTATCTATATTGTTTCATTTTCTTAAAAGTTTTGTTTTCATATTGATAAAAGTCAAAAGTTGATATAGAAATCTTGTCAGAGTCAGAGAAAATTATCTATTTTGTCATTTATTTCATTTGTGTAAAAAGGTTCCGTTATTTTGAGGCCCCTTTAGTTTTTAGTATCAAAAATTGATTGGAAAAGCATTTTCTTTGTAATTTATTACAACTTTAATACAAATTTGTCTAAGGCCTTGTTTAGATAGGGCGGTTTGCCAACGTAAACGTCGCGATTAACTTGTTTAAACGCTGGTAAACCGTGTAAAACTCGCGGTTGCATATGTACGATGATGAGCGGCTACATTTGTTTCTATGTTAACTTGAACTGTGACGGTTGGGTTTTTCAGGTAAACCGCGACGTCGACGTTGGCAAACCGCCTGCATATAAACAAACCCTTAAAGAAGAGATTTATGAAAATCTAGCTTTGTAAGCAAAACGGGATAGTTGATGGATTCGACCGTTACTTGATGGAAGTTCATTATGTATAACAATAAAACACTGAAAACGTTTGTTTTCTATACTTCCACATAATTTATTACAGCTTTGTGACTACAGCTGTTTCGGCAGAGTGCCTTTCTCAAGTGATTTAGATTACTATGGGTTTGTCTTTTTTAAAGTCTTTAACTTAAGAGGTTGAGGAGTGGGGAGCTGTTTGTCTCGAGTTGGTCATTCAGAATCATATCTATATTTTTCAATTTATTAATTTCCATAGATTCTAATAAAGATAGCTTAAGGCCTTTATTTTGAATATGCAGAATTTGAAACTGTTCATTAAAAGAATGATTATGATCTAGAAGGTGAAGTGCGTATGTAGAAGTGTCTGTTTTTCTATTGTTGAAAGCCCATTTGTGTTCTGCTATCCGTTTGTCAAAGGTTCTGCCAGTTTTACCGATGTAAGTTTTCGAGCAGTCACCACAAGTTAGTTTGTAAACACCACTCTGTCGTTGTTTTCTCTTTCGGCTCTTATTGTTCTTAATATATTTGCTCAAGTTGTTGTTGATTCTGAAAGCTTTCCTTTCTTTTTTATGTATCTGGCTATTTTTGTTGTTATCTTGCCATTATATGTGATAGAGCAGAAGGTACTAGGTTCTTTCTGTGGTGGTGGATAGACTAATTTCAGGGCTTTCTTATGGAGTTTTCAGTTTAAAATTTTGTTTATTGTTTGTTCGTTATAGCCATTATTTACTGCTATTTGTTTAATGATGTTCAGTTCTATCTCAACAATATTTATCTCAACAACAACTTAAGCAAATATATTAAGAACAATAAGAGCCGAAAGAGAAAACAACTACAGAGTGGTGTCTACAAACTAACTTGTGGTGACTGCCCGAAAACTTACATCGGTCAAACTGGCAGAACCTTTGACAAACGGATAGCAGAACACAAACGGGCTTTCAACAATAGAAAAACAGACACTTCTACATACGCACTTCACCTTCTAGATCATAATCATTCTTTTAATGAACACTTTCAAATTCTGCATATTCAAAATAAAGGCCTTATGCTATCTTTATTAGAATCTATGGAAATTAATAAATTGAAAAATACAGATATGATTCTGAATGACCAACTCGAGACAAACAGCTCCCCACTCCTCAACCTCTTGAGTTAAAGACTTTAAAAAAGGCAAACTCATAGTAATCTAAATCACTTGATAAAGGCACTCTGCCGAAACAACTGTAGTCACATAGCTGTAATAAATTTTGTGGAAGTATAGAAAACAAACGTTTTCAGTGTTTTATTGTTATATAAAACGGGTTAGATCTAGACACGCCCAAATAGTCACCACGGCATTAAATGAAATATGTAGAATATTTATTACCGGTTGTATAAAGCATACCTCTCTATCCCTACTGTATCGGGCAGCTGGATTAGCATCACCAGACGACTGTAGATGCGCCTCACAATATGTGGAGAAAGTCTTTTAAAGAAAAAGTTTCGATGATAGGCACCAATTATACGGGTTTGACGCACCGCCAGGAACCAGCCGACTTAAATCAAGGAAAAGGTTTATGAGAAATGTCAGCGTCGAACCACCCGAACTGTTCCCCCTACATCCAGAACGACCTAATGGAATGAACCTGGACTGGAGAACCTGGCGGACACTCAACGGCATACGTACAGGTGTTGCCCCTGTAAAACATAACCTTATTAAATAGGGCATCAAGACAGATAACGACGCACTTTGTGAATGTGCGGAAATACAGAACGTTTAGCACCTGAGAGTATGGAGACTTTATCCATCACAGTGCATCCTCGATGATTTATGGCTCGCAAATACAAAAGGTGTAGACGTAGTCCGATACTGAGCAGAAAAACTGTAGTCGGATCCACACACGAAAAAGTAAAGTAAGTGAAAACAAAATGATCTAGTCCACTCTAAAACTCTAAAATGCATCCGACACTGTGCCATGGACAGGGAGTTGTCTAAGGTGTCCAGACATTCCCCGAAATTTTATCCCATATCGATAATTTTAAAATTCAATAAATACCTACAAATTGAAATTTTTTAATATTATTTACAAAAAAAAACTAGACCATAAAGAAGTTTGCCAAATTTTTGACATATAAAAAAACACTCCACTTATAAACAAATAGAATATCTCGGTAACTTTTAAATTAAATTCAGAAAACGGCTTTGGAAAAGACTCGAAAAGACGCATCTTTTGAAAGAAAAAAAGATCTTTTTTATAGAAAAACTTACCACACCTGTACCTTATAACGCTCTGAATGCAAATATTATCATTTGAAAGCTCTACAATAGGGCTTTTTATTCACAGTCATTTGTTTCGAGCTTCTGTCATATGTCGTATAATCCGTGTATATTAATATTATACAGAGATATACAACATATGACAGAAGTTCGAAACAAATGACAATCGATGAAAAGCCCTATTATTTAAACAATTCTCTTCAAAACAAATTATGTCATCTGTTATACTAATCTGTCATAACAAATATTAACAATTCGAAGTTTTATTTTTGGAGAAATAAAACCTCTAATGGGACCAAGTTTCTGGTTAAGCCCTCGGGGTTTGTATTATTTGCAATGCAAACGAATGCTGAATAAAAGAAGACACGGGAGGTCTATATTTGCACCTCACTTCCTGCCTATTCAGCATGGCAAAATTCCAACGAAAATTTGGTCCTGATACTCAGGAGTAAAACTAATACAGAAGAATGTGCTATAAAGAGCGCCATAACAAATGTTTTTTAAATCTTAACAAATACTGTTTAAATAAACATAGAGCTTTCAAATGAGAATATTTGCATTTAGAGCTTTAAATGGTACAGTTGGTCAGCATTTTCATTAAAGTCTACAACATATACCGACATAAATAAAAGGTTAGTAGAAATATCTTTTCGATCTCTTTAATTCTGAAGTTGCATCTGGTTAATTTCCTGGGATTACCAACTATCATTTCATCTTTTAGGTGGTCTTTCGGGGGTCTTGAATCGGGCGGGTTGTTTTCTTGGGCAATTTTTGGGAGTCTGTTCTCATCCATTCGTTTTTTACATTCTTATACCACATCCTCCTGTGCTGCCTTCTCGTATAGTAGAAATATATAGTTTCGTTTTATAATTAAATGAAATTTACATTTATATAACGCACTCCCCTTTTTGAGTAAATTAACTCTTCCATCTATTTCACGTGTCATTCAAGATTTATAGTTTTACTAGAGAGAAATCAACACAACGTCACATAAAAGCTTCGCTTCAAAAATCTTTAGTTATAAATACAAATATTGCTTGATACTATCGAGAGCTTTTCGATGGAAAAAAAATATATAAAAAAAATATTTTTAAGAAACGCTTTTCTTTAGTTACGAGTGACTAAAATTAAACATAAAAAAATCAACTAAAAAGCAAAAAATAAAAAAAAATGAAAAACTCTAACACATTCGTCAAAGAAAAGCGTGGCGTGTCTTCATCGAATAAACGGTTTTCGCACCACGCTTTTCTTTAACGAATGTGTTAGATTTATTCAATTTTTTTTCTTTTTTGCTTTTTAGTTGAATTTTTTATAATATGTTTAATTTTAGTCACTAGTAACTAAAGAAAAGCGTTTCTTAAAAATATTTTTTTCATATTTTTTTATTTTTTACTTTTTAGTCTTACACTTTTCAAACATTAAAATATATCGTCATGTTTAATAAAATATGTATAAAACATATGATGTACAAACATGAAAAGTAGTCGGAACCGGCAAAAAATTTGAAACTTTATTGTTTATTTATGAAGCACAACGTAAAAAATTAACTTAAAAAGTAAAATTATGTATAGTTCATATAATTAACTACTATCTGTAGAAGTTTTAAGTTTCTTCATTGTAAAAAACAAGAGAATTTAAGCATTTTCCGTTAAAATCGTTTTTTATTTAAACAATTAATAAACAAAAAAAAATTTATTGACTATTCTTTTATTGTTCCCGCGAATGCATATGTCTGCAAATTTCTAGTCATTTGCATTGAAGAAAAGGCAGTCAAATTAACGTCCAAATATTTGACCCAAACGATTGAACTAAGAAAAGGGTTTAATTAATACGACAAAACGAATTATAATGTTAATTGTAGCACAAAACGTCTCTACCGGTGATTTTTCTAAGACTACGATAAAAACAAGAATTTTTGGAATTCGAGTTTTGGTTGAAGTTTTGTTTCGTATCGTATTGAAATTTGACACGAATAAACGCCGATTTATATATATATAAACAAATATATGAGCGTTCAAAATTTGAAACTTTATTGTTTATTTATGAAGCATAACGTAAACAGTGAAATTATGTATAGTTCATATCATTAGCTACAATCCGTAAAAGTTTCAAGTTTCTACATTGTAAAAAACAAGAGAATTTAAGCATTTTCTATTAAAATCGTTTTTTTTTATTTAAACAATTAATAAACATAAAAAAAATTTTATTGACTATTTGTGTATTGTTCCCGCGAATGCATATGTCTGCAAATTTTGTCGTCACGACAGAAAAGTCAGTCAAATTAACGTCTAAAGATTTGATGCAAACTATTGAAGCAAAGAAAAGCGTTTAAAAAACGCCACTGATTTCGAATTTAGACGACAATTCCGCTGTCGTTCCGCCATAGCGTGTAAATCGCGGCCAGCCATAGTAATCTATGCACATATATTTGTCGTCAGAGACTCCTTATAAGTCAGTAACACTCCGACAGAGGGCACTGCAAACGAGAAAATCTACGACGAAGTCATTTGTTAGGTCGTTCTCGACAAGATACTTGACTCTCTACTCTCCATGCCGATGCTACAGGAATGTTATATGGGAGAAGAGATATATACTGTATATAGTGTGTCCTCGACTCATAATAAGATTAAAATGTTCGAATAGTGGTCCAATTCTAAGATTCTAATTAATCAAACTGTTGCATGTAGATGATCTACATATATATATTTTTTATTATATTGGTTCATATGCGAATCTACTTTAAACTGCCTTCAACACCTTAATATGGAAAGAGGTAATGAAGGCTTCACGAGAAAGAAGGTGTCCGGCGTATCACTTGGTGAATTTGGTCTCGTATTGCCTATCAGAACGTCAAATCGTGGTGGAAAAAGGAGTGGTGGCTGGCTCAACGGCTGGAGTGCGGAAGGGATTGATCCTAGGACCTACGCTGTGAAACTTAGCTATGACTGGATTGTGAGCCAAATATACAGAGAGGATGTAACCTCTTGCGCGTTTGCGGACGACCTCCCTATGCTGGATGTGGCATAGGGACAAAGAGGCTATTGTCTTCGTTACGCAGCGTACATGCGATTAAGTCGAAGAATTGATGAAAATTCCTGGACTGGCTGCGGGTAAGACCAAGGCTGTAGTTCTCAAGAATCCAGGGAAAAGAGATGGTATAACATCCGAAGGTGCTGGAAAGAAAGTGGTTCCAAAGAAATGCGTAAGATATTTATGTGTAACTCTAAGTCTGAATGGATGGTGGAGGAACATATGAAAAAGGTAAAGCGGACTTGCGATGAGATGCAGGAGATTATGCTTAACATTGGAGGGCCCAAATCTGAGAGGAGGAGTATCTTTCTCTACCCAATCCTCTAAGCGGGGTCTCTGTGGTACGGCAGTCTTAACAAAGGCCTACAGGAGGCAACTCACCCGAGCAGATAGGAATGGTCTGTTGAGGGTGTCATATGCACACATAACAGTGTCTTCCGATGCACTGAGAGTTATCACCGGTTGTATTCCGGTGCACATTTTAGTGGAGGAAAGAGAAAGAGTATATAAGAGAAGAAATGAAGAAATATCAAGAGAATAGTAAAAAAAAAGAAGAAAGGGAGAGGTTCATTATAGTGTAGTGGTAAGAGGGATGAGAAGATATGAGGAGGGTAGGAGGTTGTCGCAGTGGACGAAGTCGTTAATTCCTAAACTGAGAAGACGTATAGACCGTGGGCATCGTTGTTTGGATTACTTCCTGACGTAGATGCTCACAGGGCATGATTGTTTTAAGTTGTTTCATACCTTTACAGATTCGGAAGGGCATAAAATGACAAATACTTGCACTGTAAAATATCGGATACTGTCTCACATACTCTGTTAGTATGCGATAGATGGGTAGCCAAGAGGAGTATGCTTGAGAGAGAACTGGGAAGTATGTTACAATCAGTCACACAACTGGTGGAGAGATGCTTAAGTCGTCAGATCGGTATAGAGCAGTTCAGATATAGATGAAGAGAACTCTGGAGAAAACGGAACAGAAAGAAAGGCCACCCGAAGGGAGACAGGGTGCTTAGTAGCAAGCAAGAAGTGAGATCGGGGGAGAAGCATTAAGCTGTCCTAACAAGAAAATGCGAGAATGCGTAAGAATTGACTGAAAGGGACAATCAAGGCATTGACAATCAGGGTTGTCCGGTTGGTAATTCACGGTTTAGGAGGATGTTTTGGCAGGTCTCTGACACTGAAGATGATGATGTCGGACCAACCCCTACTGACGGTCTCATATATCATCGTGGTTATGCTGAATAAATCTTATATAACTGAAGCTAGACCTTTTTCGAGCAATAGCTGATAGAGTGTTTATCGTCCACAATAGCGATTATTTATTGGTTTGATTTTGTGAACAATTTGTGGTTTTTGTTGTGTATTTGTGGTTTTTGTTTTTTATTTACGAATCAATTTAAGTTATGGGGAAGTAATACTTACTGTGATATTCAACTTGGTTCTTGAATAAATCAAGAGAAAGTTACCAAATAACCCAGTAACCGAACTGAACTTTGTTAAACAGATTGTCGCAAAACCTAGTCTATGCAGATGATGTAAAACTCGCGAGATAATTACCGTACTTGAAAGAGTCCTATGCACATCTGGAACGTCATATCAGGGAGGCAGAGCTGAGAGTTTCCAGGGAGAAAACCAGAGTCCAGAGTTATGAACAGGAATATCAAGAATATCCTATAAGTATGTAAGCGTGATCCGTTTAGTAGTGATGTGTAAAATCTAGATTGACGAAATGCTGAGAGGTGAGAGAGAAAAATCCTCGCAAAATGTATATACGAATAAAAGGCGGTAAAGTTTGGAGGGTAAGAAAAAACGAGGAACTGCAGGTTCTGTTGCCTAAAAAGCTGCATTTCCTGTAAACCATATTAAGTGACCAAAATAAATAAAGGGCGAAAAAGAAAGGCTGGTCACGTACAGGAGAGCAGGATAGGAAAGAGCCATCCAGAAAGTGTTTCTGTGTGGATCTAGCAAAAAAAAAGAGTAGATGACGACCCTGACGATTAGAAATCTGAATATGTTGCCAACGACATGGAAGAATGGGAAGATGTAGTGATGCAGGCAAGTTAAGGTAGTCATAGGTATTCAAAAGAAATCTTCCTACCGGAAGTGACTCCTGAGTTACTCAATAAAAACATCATCGTTCACCCTTCATCACTTAAGCAAGATTTAAAATATACGCTTGTTTAATTGAAACTCATTTTTGGTCAAGTTAGCCTTGGAATTAATTGTAGTCCCTTAACTGACGTTCATGTGAAGACGGTTTGTCAGCGGTTACGTCGCGGTTTACCTGTTTGCCTTGGTAACTTGAAAAGCGGTGTTAGGGTGAGATCAGGTAAAACAGGTAAAACGTGACGTAACCGCTGGCAAACCACCCTCATATGTAGGTACGTTCGTTTAGTTATGTTTGGTTATGTGTGTAAACGTCACATTGATCAGTTCCTATCAATTATATTTGATTGTGATTTTAACTAATGTGACTTAAAAATGGCGTTGGTTGTTAACCATTCGTCCAAATATAATCAGCGTGCGATTATTCAATTTTTGTACGTTGAATGTTACAACCATTAGAAATTCTTAATCGATACCGGCAACATGATGACTTGATTACTTTATAATAATAACTTTCATTCATTAACAATTGCTGGCGACGAATGAAGATGCCATTATTATCTTATTTTATCTGGCCATCAAGAAATAAGACCAAAGGGTCCAGATAAGTGTAATTCTTCTATTCGGACTCTTGTTGCTAGAGAAGTGAAAGAAAATCTAAAACCAAAAAAGTTAAGGATACTAATAGAACATCCACCTTATAGTCTTAATTTATCACTTTGCGATTTTTATATCTTTGGGTCAGTGAAAAAGGCGCTAAAAGATACTCTTAAGAATTCTTTAAGGAGGGTATATATCGGTTGTTAAAAGAGTGGGATATGTTTCTTAATTGTAGAGGTAATTTTTTTCTGGACCAAAGATAAGTTTCATTTAAACAATCCTCGTATAATATATAACAAAAATAAATATTTTAGGAGAAATTCTTAATCGTTTATTATTAAATAAAATGTAGTTGCGTCACTCTATATAAGAGAATGAAAAATCAAGGCGCTGAAAAGCTTGAAAGATTAGGGCATCCTCTTCCTCCCAACATCGTTACATCCAGATAAAATGAGGATGAGGTCGTTATTTTTTTGTCACATTTACATCGAGAGTTACGAAAAGGAATGGCATTTACATTAAAATTGCTACTTCACTTTTTGGTAATCGTTTTAGGTCCTTTTAACGATTTGCAGGAGACTCTTCAACAAAATTTACTACTGACGTTTTCAAAATTTCGGTAGACGCTTTCACAGCTAATGACTTTTTTTGCCGTTTCGTCAAGACTATTAATGTACAGAGAGAAAACAAGGATGCTTGCTTGGAATTGGTTGACCGGAGATAATTACTACTCAAAGGTATGTATGTAGGTGTAGGTATATGAGCAATATTTTACCTTTTCGACCACTTTTATTGGGAGCGTCTGCGACTTTTTACCAAAGGGCCTAGCCGGGTAAGATGATGAAAAGTGCCCCCAACTCGATTCGAATTCCATATAGGTCACCGTTTAGCGTATATAGTGAAACTAACTTTCTGAAATTTTTAGCCCCCTAGGGGGTCATGTGACCTACCTAGGGCCTAATTAGGGTTTTCATGTTTTTATTTTTTATCTCAGCCGCATCGAGAACTAGCGAAAACTTTAAATAAAAAAATTGTAAGCTTTAAAAAGCTGTGTCTGAAGAAAATTTTGTTTTTAATTTTTGGCAAGAAATTTAAATTTTAGAACGTTTTCAAAATTTTAAATGAGTATAAAAAAATAACTAAGACATTCGTTTTCACGAAAAAAATATATAACGTGTATTTTTGCATAATTTTTCACCCTGAATTTTTTCAAATTTTTAAAAGTGGTAAAAGGCACCTTTATAAATGAAAAACCGCATTTTTCAGTTTTTTTTTTTCGTTTTTTGATACAATTTTATATATATTTTTCAAAAAAAGGTAACACCGTCAATGGAGTAGGTAAAAAACTGAAAAATAATTGGGGTTTGCTTAATAAAAATTTTTTGTAACGCCATCCATTTTCAAGATAAGTTGAGGAAAACAAAATTTTACACATTTTTTACGATTTTGCCGAAACTACTGGCAACATTGTAATAAAATTTGGAGTTTTAAGAGGTAGTTGTTGTGCATTTTTTGACATACAATTAAGAATTTTATATTTATCATTGGCGCGCATAGGGGTAACGGTCTGAACTTTTTAAAGAAAAAAGATAGTACGCCACTGACATATTTCAAATTAACAATCGTTTTTGAATTCTTCGTTCAATTTGTGACAAAAAATCTATCTTGCTATTTTTTCATACGACGCTCCATTTTTATTCAAAAAATAAAACATCTTAACCGTTACAAAGTATTCGAACTTCTATGAAATAAAATATGTACTACTATTATTAGTAGTACTATTTAGTCCAGAAAGCCACTGCGCATCCGCTAGGAAAAATATTCTAATTCGGATTTTTTGCACAATCTTACTCAAAAAGGACTCCTTTTAACAAATTTTCATGTTGCCAGGACCAAAAGGTAGTCAAAAATTTTTTAAACGTTTTTTTTTCTTAAAATTAATTTTTTTTACATGGAAATAGTTTTTTTAGGTTTTTTGGATCATTCCAAACAGAAAAGGTCTTTAGTGACTTTTCTCTAAAAATGATAGTTTTTGACATATAAGCGATTAAAAATTGAAAAATTGCGAAATCGGCCATTTTTAACCCTCAAAAACTATGTGAAAAACTGAAAATTTGAATGTTGCCAAGGTAGGTAGATATTCTTTAAACATCGATTGATGAAATCCCGAAGAGTTTTTTGCAATACAATATTCAAAACTCCTTTGTTTTTTAATTGCTAATCAAGTGTGCGCGACACTATTTTCCACCGACAGTATGGTGCAAATGAAAGGAATAAATTCGTTATTTCGTAAACCGGCGACTTTAAGAAAAAATCCCGAAACAGGTTGATTTTTATTTTTAAGTTATGATATTTTGGCATTTATGGTATACTAGTGACGTCATCCATCTGGACGTGATGACGTAATCGATGATTTTTTTAAATTAGAATAGGGGTCATATGCTAGTTCATTTGAAAGGTTCTTCAATTCTCTATTCAGTAATATAAACATTTACATAATTATTTATACAGGGTGTCCAAAAAATCTTTATTAAATTAAATTATTTGACAAAAAAAGAAGTAGAAGGACACCCTGTATAAATAATTATATAAATGTTTACACTACTGAATAGAGAATTGAAGAACCTTTCAAATGAGCCCTACCCCTACCCTACCACACGACCCCTATTCTCATTTAAAAAAATCATCGATTACGTCATCACGCCCAGACGGATGACGTCACTAGTATACCATATATGCCACAATATCATAGCTTAAAAATAAAAATCGACCTGTTTCGGGATTTTTCCTTACAGTCGCCAGTTTACGAAATAACGAATTTATTCCTTTCATTTGCACCATACTGTCGGTGGAAAATAGTGTCGCGCACGCTTGATTAGCAATTAAAAAACAAAGGAGTTTTGAATATTATATTACAAAGAACTCTTCGCGATTTCATCAATCGATGTTTAAAGAATATCTACCTACCTTGGAAATTTTTAGTTTTTCACATAGTTTTTGAGGGTTAAAAATGGCCGATTTCGCAATTTTTCAATTTTTAATCGCTTATATGTCAAAAACTATCACTTTTAGAGAAAAGTCACTAAAGACCTTTTCTGTTTGGAATGATCCAAAAAACCTAAAAAAACTTTTTCCATGCAAAAATAATAATTTTAGAAAAAAAACAAAAAAAAAACGTTTAAAAAATTTTTGACCACCTTTTGGTCCTGGCAACATGCAAATTTGTTAAAAGGAGTCCTTTTTGAGTAAGACTGTGCAAAAAATCCGAATTAGAATATTTTTCCTAGCGGATGCGCAGTGGCTTTCTGGACTAATTATAAATATGTACTACTATAGGGGAGTGAATTTAGATTTTCACTTCGGAAAAAATCAAACAAGATAAAACTTTTTGTAATTTTATTAAGAAATGTTTAATAAACAACATATCAAAAAGTTCTACTCGAGAAGTGGGTGCTTCATTTTTTATTAAACAAATGAACAGCGAAGTTAGATGTTTTTTTAAATAACTCCGAAAATATAATTTTTAGAAAAAAACTGACTTGACCATTGAAAAATTCAGAAAATTTTACAAAAAAAAACCTTATATAAAGATTTTTCTAAAATTAAATCTCTAGCTTCTGTAATTTTTTATTTATAACGCTAAAGTCACCATTCTCACACACATTGGCGCACTGTAAACTAGCGTTGGAAGAAGTGCACGATTGAGTTTTTTTAATGTAATTCTTTAACTAATGGATCAGAAGAAATTTTACAAATTGGACATGAAAGAAGATGAAATAAGCTATCTTATGGTTGTAATAAAAAGAAATAAAATGTATGGACATAAGAACGGTGTGGGCGAAAAGTGAGCCTTACATGAATTTTGTTTAAAAATAATTTAAAAATGTGTAACTAATACAATTTTACTTATAAAACTCTTAAATTTGCACAACTTAACCCTCAATAATCTTACTAAACGATGTTGTATTCAAAAAAAATCTCAAAAATTTAATTCAAATAATACGATGTCTCAAAAAATGCAATTTTTGAAAACTTCGTAGTTTGACAGAACTCCCACCATTTTAAGACGGTATTATTCAAGTTTGAATAAATCTAATACAATTTTTTTGCTATTTTTTTAAAGCCTGGGATGTAGTCTTAAAAAAACACTGAATTATTTTAGTTTAGAAATGAAATAAACAATTTATTTTTGAGAAAACTAAGAAAGATAACAAAAATGTAATACAAAAACCGAAAATTACCGGCTGAAAAAATGTATATACAGAGTGATCAAAACTTTTTTCTGTAAAACTTACCTAAAATACATTTAAAAATAAGCTTCAACAATAATAAATGTTCAACAAAAAATTTTTTTTTAGCTCTTATACAGTATGTCTGCGTAACTTGGAACCTATTGATAACTTTTTTAATATCAGTTTTACGAAAAAAAGTTATTCTTTATAAAATACTCTGCATCGTATATAACATAAGATTCAATCATCAAATATCAAATTTTGTTAATTTTGTACGAGGTATGTCAAAAAATATGAATTTCACTCAAGAGTAAAGTACCTTTATATTTCACAATATCGAAAATGTTTATAAAGAAAAGTTGTTGGGAATTAAAAACTATGTTCCAATATGTAATTATATCCTTCTAATCGAAAATTTGTTTTTTTTTTAAATATTCTTTCCAATACATTTTAATTTTTAATATTATTGTGAAAATTTTTGTTTATCTTTTTTTTTTAAGAATGAAATTCCATATTTGTTTGATTGGATTCTACTTGTTTTTTATTTAAATATCCGTCATTTTGGATCCGGCATTTTAAAATTTAAATTTTTAATCTTTAATTCAGATTCAAAAACCTGTTGAAAATATAGACAATAAATGTTTTAGAAAAATGTTCTTTTTTATGTTTTTTCATAAAATCCGAATTTTAGATCCGCCATTTTATAGTTTATAATGTTAACATTTAAGTTAGGTTTATCAAAGCACTCAAAAATAAATATATGTAGAAATAAATACATTTTGTAAAAAAATTATGATTTTACAACTATTTTTAAGTTATTCGCCATTTTGGATCTGCCATTTTATAATTTAAATTATCAAAATTTGATTCAGGTTCAGCAAGCTCTCAAAAATATCCACATATATGCAAACAAACACGTTTTATCTAAAAATTCGGATTTTACAACTACTTTTTAAGGATTTTTAGGAAAAAATCCGCCATTTTGAATCCGCCATTTTGAATTTGCAAACTGTAATGTCAGATTCGGGTTCAGCATAATCAAAACTAAAATAAAAACATTTTTATCAAAATAAAATGTTGAATTCACCCATATTCTTAACATTATTTATACAAAACAATTGTTATTGTTTAAACAATTAATAAACAATTAGCGGCGAAATTTGTGAGTAGAACTTTTTACTTTAACATATTTATAAACTAACAAAAAAAGTTTTAGAAAAATATAACCTTGTTTGATTTTTTCCGAAACATTGTATATTTTCGTTCTAATTGCACTCCCCTACTATTATAGTTTCTACATCTACATAAACTCGTACATCCATTATAAAAACTAATTCGAATACTTTGGAAGCGTTAAGATATTTTATTTTTTGCAGCAAAACGGCGCCTCGTATGAAAAAATAGGAAGATAGATTTTTTGTCACAAATTGAACGAGAAATTCAAAAACGATTGTTAATTTGAAATATGTCAGTGGCATACTATCTTTTTTCTTCAAAAAGTTCAGTCCATTACCCCTACGCGCGCCAATGATAAATATAAAATTCTTAATTGTATGTCAAAAAATGCACAACAACTACTTCTTAAAACTCGCCAAATTTTATTACAATGTTGCCAGTAGTTTCGGCAAAATCGTAAAAAATGTGTAAAATTTTGTTTTCTTCAAAATGGAAAATAGATGGCGTTACAAAAAAATTTTATTAAGCAAACCCCAATTATTTTCAGTTTTTTACCTACTCCAGTGACGGTGTTACCTTTTTTGAAATATATGTATAAAATTGTATTTAAAGGTGCGTTTCACTAATTTTATAAATTTTAAAAAATTCAGGGTGAACCATTATGCAAAAATACACGTAACATATTTTTTTGGTGAAAACGAATGTCTTAGTTATTTTTTAATACTCGTTTAAAATTTTGAAATCGTTCTGAAATTTAAAGTTCTTGCCAAAAATTAAAAACAAAATTTTTTCGGACAGGACTTTTTAAAGCTTACAACTTTTTTATTTAAAGTTTTTCGCTAGTTCTCGATGCGGCTGAGATAAAAAATAAAAACATAAAAACCCTAATTAGGCTCTAGGTGGGTCACATGACCACCTAGGGGGCTAAAAATTTCAGAAAGTTAGTTTCACTATATATGCTAAACGGTGACCTATATGGAATTCGAATCGAGTTGGGGGCACTTTTCATCATCTTATCCGGCTAGGCCCTTTATATTATTTTATCTATTTTTGCGTTTTATCGCACCTAGATCTATCGATTTTAGAGCACAAGGTTTTATTTTACTTGTTATAATGTCAACTTTTTGACGACATAATTTGCAAAACCTCAAAACATAAATTTTGGTTTATAGGTTAAGAAGAACGAATTTTCAACTAATTGTTAAAATTTAACTAAAAGAGGAAAAATGTTGAATCTTGTTTTAAATACCTTTGAAACGAGAGTTTATAAATGAAAATCCATCTAGTATATTCGAAGAATCCATCTGTTTTTCGAAAATTGCATTTTTTATCATTTGTAAACTGATAGTACTTTCTCCTTACAATCTCAAATTGCATAAAAATTTAAGAGAAGGTAGTTCTATATGTATACAAAAAGCTTTAATTATTGATATTATTGTTATGTTATTGATACCTTCTCCATTAATTCGAATTTCGGCTTCAACATCTAATCATCTACTGCTTCTTGAAGGATTTTCTCAGAGTATACTTTGAACAGCAATGGTGATAGTATACATCCCTGTCGGACCCAGCCTTTCATTTTGATATCATCGGATTCTCCTTCCTCTGTCCTGATAGACGATGTTTGGTTTTCGTAAAAATTGCTAATGCTTCTTAGATCACAGGTGTGTATTCAAATTTTGGTTAATATCTTCATCAGCTTATCGTGCTTTACTGTATCAAACGCTCTATGATAATCAATGCAGGATACAGATTTGGTTTTCTTTGAGATAGCAATAAACGTCGACTTCAACCATGTTCTTTGTATTACTCCGCTTAAATATAATATGTCATTATATATTTTTGTTATTGTGGTTTATTTTCCATTAAAAATAATTGATTATATTTTTGTTAGGCCATGAGTACCGTCAATGTTAAATAGTTTTATGAGTTCAACAGAATGCATTGTCAGGTCCAGGCGCTTTAACATCTTTTATTTGTGATACTGCTTTTTCCACTTCATCTCATGTGATTGTTAGGTGGACATTACATATGTAAGATGGAGATTGTTCTGATCTAGTATCATCAACGAGTTCTTGCATCTATTCGGTCCATATGCAAATATCTTGATTTTTATCTGTGATGTTGGATTTCTGAAGACCAGCTGCTTGTTTTACCTTTTTATACATGTTAAACGTGTCATGTTTTTCATATTTTTGGATCTACTCGAATCAATCCCTTCACACCAAAAATGGTTACATCTACATGTCATTTTCTAAGGGATACGCATGTCTAACATGCTTAGTTCGATTCTACTGCTTCCTTATTTGCTTGATCATGGAACTAAAAGACCAAGATGAGATAGATCTATTGTCAGATTTCAAACGCTATAATTGCCTTTATGATAATGTAGATTTCTCCCCATTGTAACGATAGAGTATTCGTACACACTCGATCCCACTACTTTCTACTACCACCGACGAATACTAGGAGATGGATTGCCAGAACCATATAAAAGGAACTTCGCCACAAGATAAGGAGAGTTCTATTGAGGAATTAATCTGACAAGTACTCCTCTGGCCAAAAAAAATTGCCTGGACTCCAACAGAGCTCGTAACGTATTGAGTTCAGGCCAAACTGTCTTACCGCAGTGATTACAGTTGAGTCCACAAGTATTTACCCGTGCGTCATCATTTAAAGCATATGAAATAAGTCGATGATCAGTCGGAAATTGAAATTTACTAAACGGCAAGTGACAGTAAGTAGCTACTGCTCCTATTACGGGATAAAATTTTAGTTATCAAATATGTGTTTTATTTCGCCAGGTATTAGTGACGCACGGCTAAAGACTCGTGGACTCAACTGTAAGTACTGACTATTTGCTGAGCCATTCCTTACCGGGCCCAGTATTGATTGACCTGTCCCATCTCTATCCTTGCACCGACCTTTCCTATTTGATGTGTGTTATGTACTAAATAACAATATTACCAGTAACTGATAGTTACAGTCGAACCCGCTTATTGGAATAGCCTTCGTGCCAAGCAAAAATATTCTTATAACCGGGATATTCTAATAACCGATCATGGTGGCTAGCCGAAATAAGTGTACCGGATATGCGTAATAATAGTCCATACTATATTAATATGTATATGTATGTATATGGTTTTAGATCTTTTTATGTCAATAATACATACATAATAACAGTAGTGTAACTATTAGCTACTTCTTCATTAAAAACTGTACATTATAATATATGTGGATGCATACAGGAATTAATATAAAATGTATGTAAATATTTTCTTATTAAAATATATTATATAAATTAGTTACTCATTTTGTCTTGAAAAAATAATCCATAATTGTACTTTTTTTGTTACATAAACTACTAATCATTTTGTTGCCCTAAATTATAAAAATTACAAAAATTTCCATTGCATTGACCCTCCAGAATACCTCTGATAACATTACGAGCGGTTAGGATGGCAGATTAGCTGTTTCTAAAAATTTATTATAACAGCCTGTTATACAGGCAACTTGGTGGCAGTATGTATAGAAATTTGTAGACAAATGAAATTATTTTATGACTTGTGTCGGCGAACCATTGAATTCGTACTCATAAAAGTACTCAAGCAATAAATATTTATTACTTGACAAACCCTAAAAATATAATAGCACGACAGGCCTTTGAGTCCTTTGTCGAAAAACCGTAATACCAGACAATATTTAAATTTTTAGGAAACTGTACGTAAAAATTTACAGTTCACCAAGAATAGCTGAAAGTCTGAAAATAACCACGCCCATGATGCGCATTCGTCATCCGACGGATCTCGCACTGAGCGTTCACTTAATATCTACCGTTTGTAACGTGAACAAGTCGGTACAGTCTGCGAAACATTTTTTGTAAGTACGAACCGCAAAGGAGAATCAATTTAAAATTTGCAAATTTTGTTTAACTCGAATCTGAAGGGAAAAGTTTTAAATAATCAGACACGGGAAGTGATTGCAAACGTGATTCATTTTATGATAAATGAAGCGAAAAACAATGAACCGTGTAGAGATTTGAAAAAAGTGCAGAAACGTGTGGTATTGGCAACAGGTGTTAGTTTAAGCAGCGTTCAAAAAATTGCTCGGGAAATGCAATTAATTGAAGATGGCGAATATTCCTCATTTGTAACTACAAACAAAAAGAGAAAAAGAAAGCGCTTCAAAAACGTGCTTGGACGATTTTGATATAGGGCGTCTTCGACGTTATATAATGGATTTTTGTATAACACAAACAAGTCCCAACTGTGAAACGCATACACAGAACATTTGCAGAGGAGTACCACTACTCAGGTTCCATAGAAAGCCTACGAACAGTAATTAGAAAGATGGGATTTCGTTGGCGAAAAACCAGAACTAATAGAAAATTATTACTGGAAAAGCCCAATATTCAACATCTTAGACTGAATTTCTTACGTAGTATGAAACGTTACAGGAACGCAAATCGCCCAATTATATACATGGATGAAACATACGTCCATTAATCTCATACCTACCAAAAGAGCTGGTCTGATAGTTCAAACAAGGGCATACAAAAACCAGTATCTAAAGGACAGATGCTTGTGATAGTGCATGCTGGAGGTGAAAGTGGTTTTGTTAAAAACGCTTATCTGCGCTACAAACCTACTATAAAAACAGGAGATTATCATGATACAATGAACTACGACAATTACAAAAAGTGGCTTCAGGATAAACTGATACCAAATTTGCCCCCGAACAGCGTTTTAGTGATTGATAATGCACCGTATCACAACGTACAAACTGAGAAATGTCCAACTATGTCTTCCAGGAAAGCAGAAATGCAGCACTGGCTGACAACGCGAAATATTTCCTTTACAGATGACATGTTGAAATTTGAATTATACGACATTATAAAATTACACAAACCTCTGTTTAAAACCTATGAAATTGACAAAATACTCGAGGATAAAGGACATTCAGTTTTACGTTTACCCAAGATATTATCCGGATTTGAATCCTATAGAGTTAGTATGGGCTTCTATGAAGCAATATGTCGCCGAAAAAAATGTCAGTTTTGATTTTAAATTAGTGAAAAGTTTGCGTGGACTGAATAAAACGATGACGACAAATGCTATGGAAATGGATACGAGAAAGGTTATAAATATCTCTTTTAACAAAAGGTACTGATACAAAGACACCATATTTTTATGCTTCACCGGGACCGAACATCTAATTTCTATTTAGTATTGCAATAGACGATTTTATTACTACTTTATTACCCTACTGCTTACACCCTTTTTCTCCGAAACCTTTTGGTCAATATAATGGTAATATAAAGTATAAATAGTCAATATAAAAATATAATTTTTGGTTTATAATGCCATAATCTATAGCAACACAAGCGGTTTTTGTTGGATCTATTTTATTACATCCACTTTGTAAAAAAATACTACAAATATACTGAAGAAAAGTAATGACAGTAATCATAATTGTGTACGGGACCTATTAGAAACTATTCAAACTTTACGTTTCTATATATATTTGTGTCTCCGATTGTACCTATATTTTAAAGTTCACCCGCGCGTACAGGCTATCTTTTTCCTTCCGAGTGCGTTCTCACTTCATTGTTCGCGCAGGCAGTTAGAATTTCAGACTTTCAGCTATTCTTGGTGAACTGTAGTCGGTGACATGAATAATTATGCTATTAAGCGGTATTATTGTACGAAAACATATTCCAATAAACCGATGTATTTATTAAGGAATAAATAGAAACGTTTCGGGACCTCGAATTTATATTCCATAAACCGGGATATTCCTATAACCGGTACTCTAATAAGCGGGTTCGACTGTATTACTTTAATTCAATATCTACACCAGCATATTAAAAAGTCTGTAATTGTTTTGCCCATAATAATAAAAGCCGAAATAACAACTAATTGCAATAAAAATGTGTACATATATGCGTTGTTGCATCGTGCGGAATGAAAATGAAAATCCATATTTTCCCCAAAGTGTTCATTCCGCTCGCCGAAACTGAGTAAATTTAGAGTAAAAAACTCGGAAATGCGGTCGAAGAACTTTGAAATTTATGACACCCTTGGTAACGGTTATTGTAAAGTTGGTACACACGGAAAAAGAGTGCATGGTTATCAGGCGCATCCACATTTATAGCCCTGGCTCATGCTTTGATATATAGGATTAATTTGTTCTCAACTCTATGTCACATATTTCAACGACCTGGATTAAAATAACGAGAGTGTTCATGCGAACATAGCGTATTTGGGGTAAATTTTTCTCGTTTAGTTGTGCAGCATTATTTGAGAAACATTAAAATATTTTTTCCCGACAGAGCAGAGTAAAAAAGCTCTGATTCTGTCGCTAAAGAAGGCAGAATAACTTTAGGGTACAACAACACAACATGAAAGTGGATTATTTAAATGCTTCAGAGAAGAATAATATACAGAGATACGTATAAATGTGCCATAAATCTGAGGGTAACTAAGGGGTGCCCTCAAGGGGATGTATTGTCTCATTATGAAACATAGTTGTCGATGACTTGATGCATGGACTAACCGCCTAAGGAATCTGGGTCCAAGGTTTCTCAGACTTTACTGTAACAGTGACTATGGGAAAATTTCCCGGCACTGTTGTGGATCAGATGTGATAATATGCTCTTCATTACATAGAGAACTGGTGTCTGAAACAGAACCTCTCCGTGACCCTTCCAAAACAAAATTAGTAACCTTCACAAATAAGAGGAAGCTTACTTGACTGAGTGAGCTGAAATTATTTGGAGAGGTACTGGAAAGAACCAATGAGGTCAAGTATAAGGGAAAACCTCCAAACTCATTGAAGCACTCATATTAAAAATATAACCAACAGGAGTAAGCGACTTTTCTGGAACTGCAGACGAGTTGTAGGTAAAACCTGCGGATTGAACCCAACGATAATCTGTTGGTTATACACGATAGTGATAGTTACTCATGTTTCAGTACTTTGGTGGAGAGAGACAGCTTCGCAATCTTGTTCGACCTCTCTCACCACTCGACAAATACAAGAGCTTCTAAATATCACAGGAGCCTTGAATATTACAGGAGCGATTTCTTTACAGGCTGCCACAGGTCTCGTTACAGGTAACCTTTATGAGCATCCTGAGATTTGAAGCAAACAAGACATGGAGGCTAAATTGAGGCCATGAGAGCCAAAGTGGCCTAACTGATAAAAACATTACTTTACATAATCAAAGAAAATGATCAGAAGCTAACAATGTTCTTGGTCAACATGCAATTACTAAAACAATCGAACATTCTTAGCTTCTGATCATTTTCTTTGATTATGTAAAGTAATGGTGTTATCAGTTAGGCCACCCTGGCTTTCATGACAATTATGTATTGAATAGCTACTCAAATACTACTGGGACTATAGGTACTTGAGGACTATAAATATATCCATTTTTATGATGACCTCAGATATGACACCAGAACTAATTTTTACTGAAAAGATTAATACAAGTATACCATTCAGAGAACAAGGAGTCCCAAGTATTAATTATGACAATATGGATCCTGATCCCTAATGTATCTAAAACTGCCTATATTACTGGATCAGGAGTCTTTGGACAAACATGCAACTCTAATAAATCTTAGAGCCTAGATAAATATACAACTGTGTTCCAGGCTAAAGTTTTTGCTTTGGTGGGCTGCATTGATGAAATCATAGATGCTATCATAGAAATCATAGAAATCTAAGAGAATCAACATTTACATAGATAGGCAAGCAGCTATTCTGACAGTAAAGAACCCATTCACAAAATCAAAATTGGTGAGGAACTGCAAAGATATCACCAATCTGGCAAATGATAATAAAATGTCTTATTTATGCATGCTGGGAGCTCATGAAGGGGTACATGAGAATGAACGAGCAGATATATTGGCAGAACAAGGCTAGAGAGAAACCTTTCTGTGGTATCAGTAAAGGTGCTACGAAAAACGAAGTTCATAAATGGCTGATAAGGAATAATCAAAAGAAATGGAGAGCTACTCAGGGGCTAATAAAGACTAAAAACAATCTAGAATACTGTTAAAAAACTATCGATAAAGTGATGAACAACCTCAATAAACGAGAAATCAAAACGGTCACTGAAATGGTGACTGGACATTGTTGTTCAAGAAATCACCTATACAAGCTAGGTGGGGTGAATGAACCAAGAAACGTGATGTAAAATAAGAATTCACTGGTCAACTGAGGTTTGAACCAGAAGGAATCCTAAAACTACCAATAAGAAAATTGTTGGCCTTCGTCGAGGTCACATAACTATTTAGACTTTAAGGAAAAACGCTGGACGGAAGGGCCGCCCGAGAATTTTATCGTACCGATCTATTATCGTTATGGTACTAGATACTGGCATTCTATAAAAATAACAAAGTTACTCGTTATTTTGATATTTTAGAAACATCTACTGTACTTAAAAGTATTTTATGGTTCTACGCATCATTAATTCCTGCATTTGAGAAAATGTTCGATGCCATATTTCGGGGACACACTATACTTTTAAAAAAGCAACTTTAAAGAAAACTAAAAAAAATAGCTTTTTAAGGCATATGATTTACTGACATAATAGTCTTTAGATCAAGTACATTTAATAATAGGCTTTATTCGTCACAAACTAGAATCTAATAAAACCAAACAGTCCGAAATTTCTTCATAAAAGTGAGTAGTTTTAAAGTGAACTGAGAAAAAACCAATTTAAAACTAAAATAAGACAAATTATCTACTTATTAAGATTAATTAGTTTTATTTGATAATATTATTAGATACTTACAAACAAGTGACAAATGCTTAACAGTTTTTAAGTTCTTGCAGTATATCTACAAGGTAACTTTAAACTTCTTATTTACCACAATAAAACCATTTTAAACTTTAAATAAACCTAAAATGTTTTTATTGTTCTACTTGGTTTGGGAAGTTTATTGCCATTATATTTTGAAACTACATCATGATAAACCTCGTCGTTAAATAAATAATAAATCACTTACAACCTTCGCCATTACGAAGAAAAACGTGAAGTTAACGGATAAGGCTACAAGTTGCTAAGATCCTACTCAAGGCAACTGCTATTATCTACTTCCACCCTTTATTAAAATATTTAAATAGCAGACAGTTGCAATTAAAACGAAATTTTTACTGCTACTTCTTGAACGGCATTTTGTTAAAAGCTTTGATAAGAGCTCCGGTAATTCAAGGTGTAAAAAATGAATATAAAGTTTAAATTTGCCTGTTTATTTATAGTTTTAGTACTAGCTGTGATCCAGGGACTAACAAATTAAAAAATATATATATATATATATATATATATATATATATATATATATATGTATATATATATATATATATATATATATATATAATATATATATATATATATATATATATATATATATGTATATATATATATATATATATATATATATATATATATATATATATATATATATATATATATATATATATATATATATATATGTATATATATATATATATATATATATATATATATATATATATATTTATTTTTAGCATCTCATGACGTCCCCCCATGTTAAACTGTAGTCTCTCGTGGCGTCCAGGTCTTCGTGGACTCCGATATACGGTTGCCACGAGGATTTTCTCTAAAATTTATCGCAGGTGAAAGGTACCACTTCCTACAATGCTTGAACAAAATATTGGCCGGATGTCCTCAGACACGTTATCTGTATAATAATATACACATTACTTGAGGCAGTTGCCGTCAGGCGCGCCACGTTCGCTTGCTGTATATCTAAAATCACTTTAACGGTTTTGATGACGTCCAAATATATATTTATTCATTTTAAGGTTGTCGCGGAATCCGTATATTTCAGTTAATGTCCTCATGGCTTCTACTACGCTGTTGCCACCTCAAATGTTGGTATTTAGACTTCGGATATTTTTATAAATGATTATTGTAGTATGTTAAAACAATTATTGTTGTGACAGATTAATGATATTCTCTTTGTATAATTAACAGTGTATTTTTTTACTGCAAGAATAAAAACAATTAAGAAGTATGTTCATTAAAATTGATGAATTTATCATAACCAGTTGCCGAAACTGGTAGTCTAATTGCTCAATTGTAACATATTATAGAAGTGTTAGAATTTAATTCTTAATTCTTTATTAGGAGATCCAGATTTAGAAATTAGAACAACAAATACATTTAAAGAATATAAATATCTCGAATCTATATTATATAAAGAAGGCAAAAGAGACATCGAAAACAGAACATAGCAGGGCAAAATAGCGGTAAACATTCTAAGCTCTCTACTATGGTCTAAAGAGATAAGACAAAAAACAACAATCTATCGTACCTTGGTAGAGCCTATTATGACTTATTGAGCAGAAGTTTGGCAGATCACAAAAAAAGATAGAAAGAGAATAGAAGTAGGTAGTAGAAATAGATTATCTAAGGAGAGCGTGTGGTATATAAAAGATCGCATCAGAAAGGAGGACAAAAAATATTCCAGTGTAGATAGAATTGAAACGAGACAACTAGTGTGGTATGGTCACGTCAAACGAATGAATGAAGATAGGTGGCCAAAGAAAGCTTTAAATTACATACCACAACAAAAAAGAAGAAGGGGAAGGCCTTCAGTTACCTGGGAAGAAGATGTACAGTACATCATGAGAGATAAAGCCATCAAAGAAGACGAATGGATGGACAGAAAAAGATAGCGGTCGAAATGCGAGAAGTAGCAGAGGCTATAGGAACCTCGCTTATAGATGCATAGATATAATTATTTATTACAATATTTTTAATAATATAATTTTTCTATTCTTATACTATAATATATGAATTATAATGTCACCACCTATATAATAGATATAATCAGATAAATCATTAGATAGAACTAAAAACGCAGGACGAACTTCTCCAAGAAGTAATTACATAAAATAATGCCCTCTATTCGTAACGGAACATCACAAGAAATATGGGAGACTTTTAAACATTGTGTAACAACACCTAATCCTGTGAAACGGAAACACTGGATAACAGATGGAACCTTTCAAATCATTGAGAATAGAAGAAATCTTTGTCAAAGTGGTATGCATAGTGAAAGGAAAAAAGCTAGTTTGAGAAACCTCAATAAAAAAGTAAAGCGAAGATGCAAGGCAGATAAAAAACTGTACTATCAAAGTATATGCAAAGAAATTGAGAGACATGATCAGAATAATCAGCCGAGAGATCTATTTAGAAAAATACGCTACTTAACAAGATACTTCAAAGCCAGAACTTGGGCCATTGAAGACAACACTGGAACTCTGAGAACAATCAGAGAAGATATAGCAGAGACATGGAGATCGTATTGCAGGTACCTATATAAAGATGATTAACCCCAAGAACCTGTTAACCAAATCTTTGATGAAGTAGAAGGAGAACCTGATATACTTGAAAATAAAGTAAGACTAGTGATCATTAAGCTTAAATATAATAAAGCACCAGGTCCAGATATGATAACAGCAGAAATACTCAAAGCCACAGAAGAAACTGGCGTAAAATTACTTCATCTACTCTGTAACCAAATATGGCATTCTAAACAATGGCCTGAAGACTGGACAAAATCTACAATAACAACAATTCATAAAAAAGGCAGCTTCCATAAATGCGACAATTATAGAACTATTTCTCATATATCACATGCCAGTAAAATAATACTAAATATAATCAATGAGAGACTAAAAACATTCCTTCAAAGAGAAATTCCACAAGAGCAAACTGGATTTACCAAAGGTAGAGGTACTCGAGAACACCTGTTGAATATAAGACAGATAATCGAAAAATATAGGGAATTTAATATTCCACTGTACATATGCTTTATAGATTATCGTAAGGCGTTCGACAGGGTCAAGTGGAGACACTTATGGCAAATACTAAAAGAAGTAGGCGTACCCCAACACCTTATTTCGCTTATAACTGAACTATACGAACACACTATTGGATCAGTTAAAGTGCTTGACACACTTTCAAAGGAATTTCATCCAGAACAGGGTGTCAGACAGGGATGTATACTATCTCCACGATTATTCAACATATATGAAGAGCATATTATGAGAAGAGCACTTGAAGGATGGGAAAAAGTCATCTCAATAAATAATCATAAAATAGACAGCCTACGTTTCGCAGATGACACAGCCCTTCTTGCAAATAGTCAATCAGAGCTGATTGATCTTACACGACTGGTTGAAAACGAAAATCAAATATTTGGTCTGCAATTAAACATATCAAAGACATGCGTCTTTGAAGTAAGGGTCAAAATAAAGATGAAATTAGCCAAAGACAAAAACCGGAAAGTAAACAAAAGAATCGAATTCACAAAAAGATTGAAATTAAACCGAACAGCAGTGTCCCAACATGAGGAAACAGTGGAAGAAATATGGAAGAACTTCAAGGATATTATGCAAAAACTGCAAACGAAATTATAGGGATGAAAAAAAAAGAGAAAAGAAATGGATAACCGGAGACACATTGTACTCCAGGGAAATAAGGCAAAAATATACGTTCGGAACACTTGACCGGCCAGGTTGCAAATGGATTTTTTGGATACTATATACCTATTACATTATAAATATAAAAATGTCCGTTACAGTTCGGACGATAATTTTAGTTATTAGCAAATAAGGGTCAAAAATGTCAGTTTTTGAATTTTGGTACGATTATTTGTTGCTTCGGAAGTTGCAAAATAAAACTTAAATTTCAAAAATAAAAAATTTGCTATGTGAAAACCGCATGAAAAAAGAATACTTATGTTTTCAAAGTTTTTAAAAAAATAATAAGTCATTTTTATCATTCCGAAAATATTTTAGTAAAGTAGAGTCATTTTTGGCTTATAAACAATTTGAATAACTTTGTTAGTATTGACTGCAAACTAAATTAATCGATTTAGGGATGGGAAAAACCTACCGGTTATAACCTAAAACCGGTTTTTTAATTCGAAATAATCGGTTTTACCGTTTTTTTTTGTCCCGTTTATAACCGGTTTTTTCTTTTTAAAGTAATAACCGGTGAAAAACCGAATAAGTTACCTGTGGAAAAAAAATTTATTTAGAGAAAAATGAAGAAATTGCTATCTATCTTCGATCTCAATCATATGTATTATAAATAATATGCGAAGTAATAAGTAATTAACCCAAACAACCATAATTCAACTTTTATTTACTAATAGAGAACTGGACGAAATTGTCACATCAGCTTTTATGAAACAATTTTGGGAATAGTTATTTAGTTTTAGATGATAATATAGTTACGTAAAAAAGTAAGTGATCTGCTTGAAATCGATATTCCAACCATCATCTAAAAATTGTTTATACTTGAGTACTTGAGACTTGAGAGTCTTGTATGAAATGTGAATACCGAAATACGATTAGGAATCTCCAATATGTAATTTTTAAATATTAGGAAATACATAAAAGGTAGGTATTACAAACGTATTAAAAAATATAACCTACTGAAATTTTTTGATGGCAATAGAGAAGTAAATAATGAATTGGTTTATGGAATTTATTTTTAAGTAAAATATAAGTCATTTGGATATTTTTCTAAACTTGATAGATCTAAGGGACATTCGGTAGATCGGGTAGGATCATCATTTTTGAGAATATCCCAATTATTGACAACGCACTATACGCCGAAGCCGTCTACAACGAGCGACGAATCAGAGATTGGGGTACTTTCGCCCATTTTTAGGGTAATTTGAGAGCGCCTAGGAAAATTTTTATAAGTTGAATTGGTTGGGAAATTTTTCGGGAGGAAAATTGAGCAAACTAAAGTGCAATATTTAACCGGTTTTTGGAACAACCGGTTATTTGACCGGTTATAACCGCCAGGTTAAACCGTAAGTAAAAAAAAACGGTATAACCGAAACCCGGTTTTTTGTTCAACAACCGCCATGCACCATCCCTAGACTTTAGAATTTAAAAAGCTGGTACTTTTACATTATTATTGTATTATCGGTTTATAACCTTCTCCGTCTTCCGATACCCGTTCGCCGTTCGCCATTCCTCTCTGTCCGCACATTGATCTACTTACAGACCTCTTTCATCCATGGCTTTGTTTATTCCTGCCTGCCAACTTTTTCTCGGTCTACCTCTTCTTCTTCTACCTTGCGGTTTCTAGTTTTGCACTTGTTTTGTGATTCTATCTTCATGCATTCTTTGTACGTGACCCAACCATCGTAGTTTATTTCGTTGATTTCGTCATTTATTGTATGTGTGACCTTCATTATTTCTCGTATCCGTTCATTGGTGACATGTTCTCTTCTTGATCTTCCTGCAGCTCTTCACCAAAAATCCATTTCAGTGACATCTAACATTTGTTTTGATTTTTCCTTGATATGCCATACTTCGCAGCTGTATGTTATAATGCTTTTCACTACGGCGTTATAGATTTTTTCTTGTTTTGGTTGTTTATCTGCTTGCCCCAGAGTACTGAGTTTAGGAGCCTAATTGCTTTCCTGCCCTGAGTATTTCGTTCTTTAATGGCTCCGTCCAGTGTTCCATCATTCGTGATTTTCATACCCAGGTATTTATATTCGTTACATTTACTGATTGTTTCTCCTTCTTCTATAGTCGAGAAAATGAAGCATTTTGGCTCGCAATTTTTTCGTCCAGCATGGATTTACTTGAAATTTTCACAGAGGGTAGGGAATAGTCCAAGGATCATTTTCTATATCATGCCGCTGTACGCTAAAAGCTTGGGGTGGTTGCCACCCCATCTCGGGGACGGGAATTTTTTATTATATTTTAACCACGTAAATCGATGTAAAAATGAATTCTAAGAAAATGTTTTTTACATTTTCTTCGTAAAACTAGTATTTTTCGAGATATTCGCGCTTGAAAGTAACAGTTTTTCGACGAAAAAATCGACTTTTTTAGATGGTTTTTTGAGAATACCTTGAAAAATATGGATTTAATCAAAAAAACTATAGATATCAAAAATGCATCTTTTAGTAACACAAATTAAATTAAACTTAAATAATCTTTTTAAGTATAATGATAGACCTTTCAAAAAATAATAATATGAAGCTCCTAGCATGAAAATTAAGCGACTTATGATCAAAAAATGTCGGTACCTGCTATTCTCTATGAAAAAATCAGTGAAAACAACCCCCTAACTACCCTACTGATTAAAAATTGGTCGTTACCTTTCTGTAATTCCCTTTATATTCGTATTATCAATACACCCAAGAAGTTTGACCTATTTAAAAGGCCTAATTTTAGAAAAATTGGACTTTAAAGAAAAATTGATTTTTTGCAATTTCCTATGTCACCTTTTACTTCAAAATATCTCCGAAAATACTGGAGATACGAAAAAATTATGGACTATTAAATTGTAGCTTATTATTTAATAAGTAAAATTCTCTTGTGCATGGATTTTCATTACAGTGAACAGATAGCGAGATACTATGGCTATTTGAAACCTCTATTTACGAGCAGACACCCCCTTATTCGAGTCTTTTAAACTCACCCCAATTAAAAACTAAGGGATCTTACAGAATTTAGTTTTCACGATCTTAGAAGTCTTCAAAAATCCTACAGAATTATTTTTGAAAAAACTTTTTATCGTCAAAAATGAAGGAGCCATGTTTAGAAAACGATTTTTTTTAAATATCGAATAGGCTGCTTATGGATAATTTTCAATGTATGTATAATACCACAGAACCGGTTGATATACTGGAAGATGACTAAAAAACTATTTGTATTTGTACATATTTGTAAATTCGTATTTTTTGTAAATAAATGTTTTTGTAATTCTTTAATTCTACTTTTTTTCTGTATAGATCTATTAAACTATCTACTTATAAAATTTGTGATGTTATTAAGGGTGGTTTTTAAGGCTTGAAATATAATATTTTATCCTAAAGTATAAAACAATCATTATTTAACCAATCAAAACCAAATTTTACCCATATTAAAATTTACAATGTTTTTATATATTTTTGTCAATAAGGGGTAGGTTACACCCCTAAAATAATCAACGCCCTTAAGCATGATCTAGAATATGAAGTACAGGGTGATATGATCCTAATCCCAAATTTTTATGTAAATCGATGCAAGCCGAAATGATTCTTTTAGGATAAGTAATTTTTTTATATATAGCTTCAACAAGGGTGGTTTTAAGGGTTGAAATATTATGATAGTATATCTTAAAGCATAAAACAATCATTATGTACCTAATAAAAACCAAATGTTGACAATATTAAAGTTAAAAATGTTGTTTTATAATTTTTTACAGTTAGGGGTAATTTTCACTTTTCACATTTCTATGTTTATATTTGTATTCTCCATTGCCTCCCATAACTTTACCGAAGGTACACTGTCGTATGCCTTTTTCAGATCAATATAATATACGAAATGAATCTCTTGGTTAATCGCTGTTTTCTTTTCCATGACTTGTGCGATTGCAAAAAGGTGATCAATTGTAGATCTTCCGGCTCTAAATCCTGCTTGTTCTTCTGCTTCCATTTTCTTGTATTCGTCTCTATTCTGTTTTTTAAGATCCTTCCGTATATTTTGCTGATTGTTGGTGTACAGGAAATACCCATGTAGTTATCACATTGTTTTCGATGTGTACTTTTACATAAATGTTAAAAAAACATTCACCTTGGTTAATTACGGTCAAAGTTAGCCACTTTTTTTTATTAAGAAAGCTAACTAGCGCTAGTTTGAAGTTCAAGGTATGTATATAGTTTATATGTAAAAGTTTGAGTAAACTTGAACAGAGTGGTTAATATATCTTTAAAAATAACGCCCTAACGAAATCGACTCGTGGTCGGTGGAGGGGAATTATTAAAATCCGTGCACTCAAAAAATGAAATTTATTTTTCAAAGATATGTTGCTCTTTATATCTCCAGAGATAGCTGATGGATTTTGATCATTATTTTTTAAAAATTTATATATATTTCTTGTAGTCTTGTAGAGTATGTTATGTACACATATACCTACCTAACAATACAAAATGTTATGGGGCCGATAATTATGATTCTAAGACCTTCGAGTATACATATATAAGTTCATAAAAATCGTTCAAGCGGTATCGGAGGATTATGGCAACTAACATTACGACAGGAGAATTTTATAGATGTAAATAAATAGATGGCTATTAAAAAATAGGGTCTTGGTGATAGAAGGGTGAAAATTAAGGGTTGTATATATATTTTTAATGGTACATACTATAAAATTAAGGTAGACAATTTTTCCTAAAACATTAAAAAAGTGGCAGAGGGTAACCCCCTTATAACTTATGGGTATAAATAATAGATTACAATCTATTTTCAATCCTACAGAATATATGTGTAAAATTTCATAAAAATCTGCCAAGCCGTTTCGGAGGAATATGATAACTAACACTGTTACAGGAGACTTTTATGTATATAGAAGTAACTGTAAATTAAATAAGTAATAAAAGTGGCTTAATTTGCTCGTAATTAACCTAGGCGAAAAGTTTATTTTTTTAAATTCGTGTCAAAATATCAGCTTTTCAAATCCCAACGCAGATTTAGTCAATATGTTAATATGGTTATTCAAATTGTTTATAAGCCAAAAATGATTCTACTTTCGTAAAATGTTTTCAGAATAGTAAAAATGACTTCTTATTGATTTTTTAAATAAGTTGAAAATGTAAGTATTCTTCTTTTCTGTGGTTTCCACAGAATTGCTGTATCATTATTATTTTCTGAACAACAACATTGCAAAAAAGTTCTTTGTGATAAACAAATCGAATGCAATTTAAACTAATTGACAAATCGTCTTGCATTTTTTTATGCATTATGTGGACTGTTTGACTCAACATTTCATGCAATATCAAAGTCTTAAGTTCATTTTTGCAAAAGTTATAGCAATTTCTTTATGTTCGAAATTTAGTTTTATTTTGCAATTTCCGAAGTAACAAATAATCAGAACAAAACTCAAAAACTTCCATTTTAAACCTTTGCTTATCTACTAAAAGATGAATAATCTAAATAAGATATTTAATTACGTTATTTTTACCTGTAGCCATTTAAACGAAAAAATTGTCATATTTGACCCTTATTTGTTAATAATTAAAACTCTCGTCCAAACTGTGACGGGCATTGTTGTATTTATAATGTAATAGGCATAACTCTAAAAGAACCATTTGCTACCTGGCTGGTCAAGTGTCCTGACAAAAACCTTATTTTAAGGAAAAGTAGTAGAAAGGAAATACAAAGAAAAATATAGCGGTTAAAAAGCAAGCCAGAAAAGACAAAAGATACTACGTAAATCATATGGTAAAAATGTCAGAAAAAGTTGCGCAAGAAAACGACCATCAAATACAGTACAATATCATCCGAAATTTGACAGGGAAAACACTAAACAGTAATAAACAAATCAAAGATAAACAAGGAAATAATATAATTAAATCAGAACATAAAATAATACAAAGATGAAAAGAACCCTGCGAGGAAATATATTCCAAATCACCACATATAGACGGAGATAATGTAATACAGGAAATAAACATTAGAACAGTTGAAATTACCAAAGAAGAAATACAAAACACACTGAATCAACTAAAAAAATGGCAAAGCCGCTGAAAGCGACAAACTACCGATAGATTTAATAAAGGCGGACGCAAACGAATCAGTACAAATGTTACACAAATTCTTTAACAAGATATGGGCCGACCAGGAGCTCCCACAGAAATGGAACGTGGGTTTAACCATTAAGATACCAAAAAAGGGCGATTTAAATAAATGCGAGAATTGGCGAGAAATAACACTGCTAAGTGCCACATTCAAACTAATGTCAAATATCATATTGAATAGACTGAAGCCAGAAATAGACAAGAAACTAAGACTAAGAAACAACCAAGAAGGTTTTCGCGCAAAACGCTCCACTATCGACCACATTTGTATTATATCTGTACCTACCTCTGTATCTTGTCCCTGTACCTCTGTATCTCTTGTACTCTATAATTATCTTGGAACAAGCTGGTGAATGGCAAAAAAATATAAACATGTTTACTTTCACTTTGACTTTGAAAAGGCCTTCGATGGTATAAACAGAGAACAAATGTGGAAGATTCTAAAACTATATGGACTACCGATAAAATAAATCAACTTAATCAGACTATTTTACAGGAAATATAGAGCCAGACTAGAACATGCGGGAAAAATGGTAGTAGATATAGCTATACAAAGCGGAGTTAAACAAAAATGTGTGCTATCCCCGACAATATTTATAATAAAAACGGACTGAATCATGCAGAAAATAAGCGATAATAAAACAGGTATTAGATGGAAATTGCATAACTAGTTGGACGATTTGTAGTTCGCAGATGACATTTGTCCCCTAATCGAACATAGCAGCCATAAGCAAAAGAAGATCGACAAGCTTGCAAAATACTCCCAAGATAATGGGCCTGAAGATAAAGACAAAAAAAAACCAAACTTAAAAAAAAACAGCAACCAAGAAACTAAAATTAAAATACAAGGAAGACAAATACAGGAGGTATGTAGATAGCTTTACATATCTGGGATCGATCATGGAAAAAAGGCGCTAGTAGAGCAGTTGTAGAAAAAAGGATAGTAAAGGCACAATATGCACTCATTATATAATCATATAATGCATTAAGGTGATACAGTAGCGATCAACAAGTAGCCAAAACGCGTTCCAAGATTGCGGCTCTAATTTTGAATATTTTTTCGAGATATTTGGCACACGTATTCGTAATATAATAAAGAATGGCGGTACAGAGCCCAATTTGAAAAATATATTAATATGTGGAAATTACTCTGTAATTAAATACAATATTAAAAAAACGAGCCTGTACCGCCATTAAGAAGAACAAAAAAATACACTTTCTTCAAATAAACTTTTTTTCCGATGCCTAGATTTTGTGTCATTTTATAACTACTAATGAAATAAAAAATTTTAGTAGTTCCAAAATTACACAAAATCTAGGCATCGGATAAAGAAGTTTATTTGAAGGAAGTGTATGTTTTTGTTCTTCTTAATGGCAGTACAGGCTCGTTTTTTTAATATTGTATTTAATTACAGAGTAATTTCTACATATTAATATATTTTTCAAATTGGGCTCTCTACCGCCATTCTTTATTATATTACGAATACGTGTGCCAAATATTTCGAAAAAATATTCAAAATTACAGCCGCAATCTTGGAACGCATTTTCGCTACCTGTTGATCGCTACTGTTTCTTCTTAAGGAAAATCTGGAACACAGGCGATATATCACAGTTAACCAAAATCTAAATATTCATAGCTGGAGAAGAACTGTTACAAGAGATCATGAAAGAATTGGCGTTGAGATGAAGAGAAGTCAAACAAAGAGCGAGAAACAGAGAGCAATGGAAAATACTTGTATAGCAAATTTCGAAAGAATAAAACAGAAAAGAATGCGCTAATCCTGCGAATCAGCCATCTTTGATTTTTGGCTAAGAAACGCAAGAGCGCCCAATACTTCATAATAAGGGAAGGTATTACAGGGAGAGGGAGAGAGAGAGAGAGAGAGGGAGAGAGAAAGAGAGAGAGAGAGAGAGAGAGAAACAATACTGATTATTTATCAAAATAAAATTTAAGGTAAACCTAACCTAACTTATCGAAAGGCTCATCAAACAATTATTAACTAAAAAAAACATTTGTCAAGGGTATATAGTGGTATTAGGTATATTACATTATAACTTATTCCATCGAAATCTTCCGAAATCCATAATCTTCCATCGAAATAAAATAGAAAATTTTAAAGTCTAGAAAATACATTATTCATAACTACACCCAAGAAATAAGTTTTTCTAACCTGATTTAAGAGTATAAAAACGAAAACAAAGAATTTACAGCAAATCTTTATCGTATATCCGAGCAAACCACCTAGTTGGCAAAAGTTATAAATAGAATTTGTCTGGGTTCTTCAACTAAATTCTCACGTAAACACGACCAAGGTTAAATATTTTACTTGATATTATAAGTACATTGTTGCCAGTATAACGGATGCCAAAGCGAGCGCTAACTGTATGGAATCATTCTTGTTAATATACACGCTGTATATTGATCGGAAGTCACGAAGAGTCAAAACTATACAGAAGCCACGAGGGACGCAAATGCAATATATATATATATATATATATATATATATATATATATATATATATATATATATATATATATATATATATATATATATATATGTAACGACTTTTCAAACGTGTTGTAATCATAGATATAATAACACATAGATTAGGCCAGGTCCGAAAAATAGCGTAACGCGGAGCAGTTCGGGTCGGTGGTCTATCTATCTTTCTCTACCGGCGCTTAGCTTTCTCTCTCTAGCATGGGATGGCCGCCGCCTCTGTATCTGTGTTGTTTCATTACTCCCACCTCTTGGTAGATACGGAGCGGAAGCAAGAATGGTAACTATCCAGTTTGTTCACAAGCGGTTTTTTTATTATCTTCATGAACAGCATGATATAATTAAAACCTAAATTTATTGTATCATGCATGAACAGCTTGTATGTATGGGAGAGCAAACTAAGAGGTCTACAGTTTTTTAAGTCTCAAATATCACCTTTTGTGTATTATGGTTACTATTGCATTATGCCATTGGGAGGGTGTTACACCTCTTGTTAAATAAATATTGAACATATTTTTCAACACATCTTAATGTTTCTCCTTCTTCTTTGATTTGTTCTATGACTATCCCATATTACTAAGCGATTTATTGTTTTTCATCTCCAAGAGAGCTCTTTTTGTTTCCTCTGTTGTGATATCTGGGATGTATTCTGAGCCTACATTTTGGACTTTTGGTATTTGACTTTAATTAGAATCTGGAAGTTTTTCTCGTTTATACAATTCTGTGTAAAAATCTTTAGAATTTTTTTCCTTGTTTTAGTTTCTTCCTTTTATTTACAAGTTTACAAATATTCCTTAAATTCTTATCCTTAAATTAAAAGATCCTTAAATCATTTTTCGGCACGTAACCTTTAAACTTTTATTTTTATCAATTTTTTTCAAAAACAGTAAATAATAATAAAAGTAAATTTGGATAAAAGTTCTAAATCATCGACAATTTCATTTTTATACAAGCTTTAAAAAACCTTTTTAACGATTCAAGTTCGTATTTAAAAGTTTCGTTTAGCCAACATCCCCGGTTTTTCTCGTTTTTACTCAAGGGTTAATTTTAGCAGAAAATTAAAATTTAGTAATAGCTTCCTAACTTTCGAACTCTTTGAAACTTCATTTAAAACTATTTAGAGAGTTCGGTGAAGGACTCCTTTATATTTTATTATGTGCTGGTGCAGTGATGGAAAGCGGACCCCTAAAGCGGCGTGGAAAATATTTTTAATACAAAGCAGTGGACGAATGGGATTGAGCTTATTTGGGACATGACGGGAAAGCTTTTAACGGTATGATTACGTTATAAGTTTATTAATAATTAAGATTTTAATTAATTCGGGAGAATTTAATTATCTAAATTAAACTAACGCAGTTTATACCAGTGCAAAGCGGAGTCAGACAAGGTAACTCATTAAGCCCACTGCTCTTTAATATAATAATGGACGAAATAATAGAAGCAGTACGTAAAGCTCATGGTTACAGAATGGGGAACAAAGAAATCCAAATATTATGTTACGCAGACGACGCTGCATTAATCGCCGAGACAGAAGACGATCTCCAAAGATTAACACACATCTTCAATACAACAGCCAAGAAATATAATATGATAATATCAGCAGAGAAAACCAAATGTATGACAACATCTAAATACCCACTACGATGTGAAATCGAAATTGATATGAAAATAATAAAGCAAGAAGCAGGGTTTAGATATCTGGGAATAGACATAACCAGTTACGGAGATGTTGAAGAGGAAGTACGACAACAAAGCTTAAAAGCAGGTAACGCGGCAGGATCTCTTAATGACACAATCTGGAAGAACAAACACCTAAGACAAGACTCAAAAGCAAGAATCTATAAAGCATGTAGTAATAATGTTGTTGCGTATCCGAATGGTTAAAAAAGAAACAATAGTATCTTTATATGCTTTTTAGGTATAATGATGGACGACTCTGAAATAAAGGAGCTTATTATTATAACTGGGAAATATGCCACAATTTAAAGCTGGGACAGAATGATAATATATAGCTTCAGAACAATATTAAGAAAGGAGTTATTAACCAATTGCAGGGCCTTCCAGAAATAGTAGAACTTCATACAGGTAAGTACCTTTTTAAAAATGTGTATACTTATGTATCAACTACAATAGGTTTATTGAATGTATCGTCTTCTATAAAAATATACAATACAACGCTATATCAAACATGGCGGTTGCAACGCTGAGGATGTTTTCTGTTAATTTATTTGAGATAAAGAAATCCGTTAGTCTAAAAGAAATATATGTTTATGGTTAAGAAATGTTATTGCCGAAAACCGTGAATTAGTTAATATGTATTAAATGACTTAGATGTAAACTAATAATACTTTCCCGTAATATAATTTCTTAATGATTAGGTATGCTGTCTCTTTTAGATTATAAGAAAATTACATATTGTTATGTCTGCTTCAATGTTTTAAATTGGTTGTATTTTCCCTCTTGTTTTAGCTAATCAATTTTTATTGTGTGACTTAATATTATACAGATAAATAATTAATATTTCATTAACAAAAAGAAAAAAATAAACAAAGATGTGTAGGTTAAATAATGCCATGTTTGAACTAAATATGATTGATTATTATTAGTATTAATAGTTCTTATGTGGGCCGTGTATTGGTTTTTTTTTGTATTTCCTAAATTTGTCAAAATAAATAAGTATCTATAGATATCTTTATAAAAAATTTTTTATTAAAGTAAGTTTACTCTTTCTACATATAACGATTTTGTTTTAGTGAATTGCTGATATACAAAGTGCTATTAACAAAAGAAGGAAAATTTGAGGAAGTTGGATTTACCTCTCCATCCTTTTATTGTTGTGTAGAAGCCAGTGGTTTTAAGAGTGGAGAAAATATTTGTATGTAAAAATAACGTTTTATATCTTGTTTTATTAATAAATAATGATTTTACCTCAACACAATGATTTATTTCGCCGTATGTATTTATTTTCAAGAAATATTAACTTAACTCTAAATATACGTTTACCTCTGCGAAATATATTTCTTAATATTAAATACATTAATTATTAATAGTAAAATAATAATATTCCTTACTAAGAAATATTACTGCTCAGAAAGATTAGTTTTGTAATGTGTAGAAAATATATTTTTATAAAATTAATTAACATCAAGTGTAATTTCTTTCTGATAAATGGGTTTGAAGTTTGCCAGAAAGTGATAGTTCAATCATGTGTAAGATATATTTCTTTGGCTATAGTAAAATTTATTTGAAATATTTTAGAAAATTATATCTTACATTCAAAGATATATTTCTTAGGCAATATGCCAAGTCGATCTTTCTTAAATATTAATAAAGTTTCTTTATGTCAAGAATTTTTTTCTCTCGGTGTATAATGGCAATAAACTTCCCAAACCAAGTAGCACAATAAAAACATTTTAGGTTTATTTAAAGTTTAAAAAGGTTTTATTGTGGTAAATAAGAAGTTTTAAAGTTACCTTGTAGATATACTGCAAGAACTTAAAAACTGTTAAGCATTTGTCACTTGTTTTTAAGTATCTAATAATATTATCAAATAAAACTAATTAATCTTAATAAGTAGATAATTTGTCTTATTTTAGTTTTAAATTGGTTTTTTCTCAGTTCACTTTAAAACTACTCAGTTTTATGAAGAAATTTCGGACTGTTTGGTTTTATTAGATTCTAGTTTGTGACGAATAAAGCCTATTATTAAATGTACTTGATCTAAAGACTATTATGTCAGTAAATCATGTGCCTTAAAAAGCTATTTTTTTTTAGTTTTCTTTAAAGTTGCTTTTTTAAAAGTATTTATTTTATTTAGCGTATGGCTACATCACAGGTTCATATACATACATATATATAAATTACAAACAACAGTAAATACAAAAATATTCTACAAACAAACATCTAGATTATAAATATATTCGATTGACTCTTTTGTAGCAACCAGGAAATCCGAAGGGTTGCCGTTATAGGATCTAATCGGGCATTCCTCTACCATGTGTTTTACTGTTTGCCTTTCGGCGCCGCAGTCGCAATTTGGTGATTGTATTTTTCCCCATCTGAAAAGTGAGTCGGAACATCTGCCACAGTTCGTCCTTATTCTATTGAGTGTGGTCCAAATTCGTTTCGGTTGGTTGAAGCCCTCAGGTTTGCTTGTAATACATGGCATGTTCCAGTTAGCTGGTGCAGCGTTATTCTCCCATTGTTCTCTCCACCGTTCAGTTACATTAAAGTTTTGATCTACTAGCCTTTTTGCTGTTTTTAGAGGCGGGTGTCTTGAACGGAGCCTATTTATGTCTCTGGCGGAAGTTCCGACATGGGAGCGGAGCTCAGGATCAGTATTGATTTTTGTAAATTCTCTGACAAGGGCATGTTCCCGGCGGATGGGTGGTGGAGCTATATGACTCAAAGCTGGTAACCAGTAAGTGGGCGTGGCCTTGATTGTGCCCGATATAGTTCGCATGGCTTGGTTGAGTTGGACATCAACACGGTGAGTATGTGGACTGTTTATCCATACTGGTGCACAGTATTCCGCTACGGGGTATACCAGTCCTAATGCTGTCGATCTAAGTGTGGGTGCTGAGGAGCCCCATGTAGTGCCGCAGAGCTTTTGCAGGATGTTGTTACGAGTTCGGAGTTTTGCAGCAGTCTTAGTAAGGTGCTCTTTAAAGTTTAGCGTTCTGTCAAGTGTAACACCTAAGTATTTTGGGTGTTTATTATAGTTAAGGAGTCTGTCCTCAAAATGGATTTGAGGTTGATAGTTGGCCATCTTGTTGTTCAAATGGAAGCAGGACACTTCGGTCTTAGTTGGATTGGGTTGCAATCTCCATTTGCGGAAATAATTCCCTAAGGCATTTAAATCGTTTGTTAGAATGCATTCAGTGACCTCGAATTCTTTATGACTTGCGGCAAGCGTCCAGTCGTCTGCGTATCCAAACTTTTTTGATGTGGTTTCTGGCATGTCTGCTATGTAGAGGCTGAAAAGCATGGGAGCCAGCACGGATCCTTGTGGAAGTCCATTATTCAGTTTTCTTTGGGTACTAGTCTTGTCTCCCAATATAACTTTAAAACATCTGTTGGATAGCATGGCGTTAATAACCTCAGTGGTCTTTCTGCATGGGATTATTCGCATTAGTTTATATATTGCCCCTTGTCGCCACACAGTGTCGTAAGCAGCAGATAGATCGATGAAGACAGCGGTTGTTTTTAATTGCTTTTGAAAGTTTGATTCCACATAATTGGTCAGGGCGAGTACCTGGTCTGTGCAGCTGCGGTTTGGCCGAAATCCTGCCTGTTCCACTGGTAAGTGTTGGAATATGGTTTTGCTGATTCTATTATACAACAGTCTTTCGAACAATTTGTACACCATACTTAAGAGTGCGATGGGGCGGTAGTTTTTCGGTGAATTATTACTTTTCCCTGGTTTTAAAATGGCGACGATTTTTGCATTTTTGAGTTGGTGGGGACGTTTCCCGTTTGAAGGATGTGAGAAAAGAATTTTGCGAGCCATTGCCTAGTGAACTGCCGCTATGTTTTCATTTCATTTAGGGCTTGCGATATTTCTTCATGCGTAAATGGGTTGGAATATTCTGTTGAGTGTGCAAGACTAGATTTTATGGTTTTGAGGTCTTTTTTTACTTTAATTGTATGTAAACGATTTTGAGGTGCCCTAGAGGTTGACACTATGTGCGTAGCTATTTGGTCTGGAGTTACTAGGTTGGTTTGGCGAGCGGGTGGGTTGCTACTTCCGAGTTTCCGTAGTAGGGACCAAGCTTGTCGACTTGACTTCTGAAAGTCTAGGTTTTCTACTGTCTGGGTCCATTTTTCACGCCTGGCAGCATCAATGCTGTGGAGTAGTTCGTCTGCAATCTTCTGCTTTCCATCTTCGCAATATTCTTCATACAGTTTTTCGCTCTGTTCTGTCCAGCCAGGGATATATTCTTTGCGGTATCCTCTAGGGATTGTCGCTTTTGCTAGGCATTTGTCAAGGTTACTGGTGAAAGCAGACCAGTTAGCTTTCTTGAAGTTCCATCTGGGGCGATCTTATAATCGGAATGCTGATACCGATCTTGATTAGGACGGGGCGATGTTGACTATGTGGAAAGTCAGGCATAACCCTTCGTGATGCTGCTAGCGGTTGGCCTTTGTTGTCAATGGTAACAAAACAGAGATCAGGGTTATATTCTCTCCTCCAGGCCGGAGATCTGAAAGTGCCTCTATCTTTGGCGTCGAATAGAAGGTGGGCACCATGTTCCTCTGCCCATGTTAAAAGTAATTAATAGGCTATATTAAAACCGAACGTTCTTAACTGAATTAATTTGGTTATCTAAAGACTAAACTATGCTTCTTGTTAAAAATAATAAAACACTAAATTCATCTCCTCTTCTTTTATGTCCGAAATTGTCGGCCATTTGTTTTAGAGCGAAACAGTGGTGTATTGTGTTGTAAAAAGTGAAAGTACAGTTAGTATGGAAGAAATAAGTTGCAAGTATATATTTAAAATATAAACGAACTGGTCATTACGGCTTATTGACATAGCAGCATTAAAACTACACGGTTTTAATTCCAAGACAACCATGCTCTTATGTAGAATATATACTCTTGGAAAGGTATAAAATAAAACCCTTTGATATTAAAAATTCTCTGTAGATAGACTAAATAGTTTTATTTTGTTTTCGGCCATACTGCTTTCTCGAGATGCCGAAATCCATGATAGATTACAATATAAGACTTAGATAAAAATTATGAATCAGTGACTTATGCCTGGTTGCACCAACAAATCTTAAGCTCCAGCTTAGCTAAGCTCAGCTTATAGATCCACAATTTTCGATTTTTGTCTTAAGCAGGACGAAGCACGTCCTAACTGAGTCGAAGTTTAAGATGCAATCGACGTGACAATCCATTGTGTCAAGCTGAAAATTAATCTAAGACCCAATGGTGCAACGCGTATGTTCAGTAAAATGAGCTTAAGGCACGTCTTAAGCCTAAGATATGTTGGTACAACCCGGCATTAAAGACATAAATTCGATTTATTTTAAAATTAAAACATTAAAATTGTAGCTAAAGTTATTTTTCTTTCAAATTCATATTTTTCGGATTTAAATTTTTTACTATTATTATGTTTTAATCGCCAAAAGACAGAAATTTTAGGGCGCGTGAGATTTAAGACCTTTTTGGTAACATTATTAATAAAGTTGGGTGAGCAAGTATTTTTTTCTATGGATGCTATACAATGTGCAACTTCTCTCACTACTTACATACATTCAAAACGAACAATTTTTTAGGGTGTGAGAAAAGTCGGCAATTGCAGTGAGAAATATTTTTTCTCACGGGTTCCATACGTAGAATCGCGGTTTCCAATCCATGGTAACATGCACAATACAAACACAAATATATTTGTCAAATAAAATGTGTCAAATCAAAACTTACGAGGAATTACCATTCAAAACTGTTCAAATATAACTGGTAACTATAATTTTAAATAAATAAAATTATATAAATATTAAGAATATTAAATACCTATATATGTATATAATATGTATTTTATTTCAATTTTGGCATATAATCTACATAATAGCACCTAAATTATTTAATTTTGAAGATTGAACTCTTGACAAAAACGCATCCATAGAAAAAGTACAGTGTACAACACGTGAGAAAACCACATATTTCTCCCTCGCTTGATTTGCGGCACTCGCCTCGTACCTCAGCTCGTGCCAACAAACTTCTGCGCTCGTGAGAAATATGTCTTTTTTCTCTCTTGTTGTACAATATACTATTCTACCTTGACGGTTCGAAATAACTAAGTACTTTTTATTATTTTATGGTTACAAATACGGGTCTAGGACGTTTCATCGCCGCCGTTTCGATGCCGCCAGTTCGATGCCGATGCCGGCCGATTCATCGCCAGTCAATTAATCCCTATCTGATATATTTCCGAATTTTCGGCAGTTACAATTATTAGTTATTTTTAGTATTAATTAAGAATTCTAGGAAATGCGAGATATGACGGCGATGAAATGGACTGGCGATGAACCAGCGGCATCGAAACGGCCGGCGATGAACCGGCGGCATCGAAACGTCCCATTCCGTACAAATACATACCTAGCTACCATACCACATGTAATTTGTTGGCCTATATGAAGTATATGGTTTTAAAGAATAATTTTAATTTAGTTTATGTTTATAATAAGGTAAATTGTCTTTAAAAGTCTTTAATTAAAAAACCTTTTTAAGTTTGCTATAAAACTGAGTGCACTTAAAGTGTCTTTTAACATGGTTTTTAAAGTACCTCCACGGCAGCTTTAGCAACAGTTGCTTAAGAAAACAAAGTTTTAAGAAGGTTTTTATTTTTGGTTTTATTGATCTCCTTCAGTGTGGGCCCTTTTATGCTGAAAGCGGGTTTATTGCAACCTTAAGGTTGACTTAAAAACCAAACGGTTTTAATTTTAGTTTTATTCTGCAGTTTAAAAGCATCCTTTATATACTTAATAAATCCGTTCGGTGCTACTTTCGAATCCACTGCACGAAACATAGATGTTTCAAGAGTGGCGGATCCAGAGGGGGTCATGAGACCCCCCCCCCCCCAAAACAAAATAAATATCAATTTAATAATCCTAAAAAAAACGAGAGTTGTCAAACAAAAAAAAGTCAGGCCCATCCAAAAAATAATTGAAAACCCACTTATCCTAGAGACGGTATATAATTAAGTGATGCAAATCAAAAAACCACCCCCCCCCCCCCCAAAATGTCTGGATCCGCCACTTGGTTTCAGTTATTGAGGTCCATAGAACTAAATAGGTACCTTAATTATCTGTTCTATATACCTCTCCAATTGATAAAGTTTAGTTGTTAACATTAATATGGCTTTTTTGGTTAATTTATATTAAGTATTTTTAACGAAAACTTTTCGTTTATAAATTCGCAACGTCTGCGTCTGTTCGTTCGTGCGTTGCCGCTCCTGCAATACTTAGAGCCGATTTACCGATAGCTTCTTATGTAGTTCTGTCTTCTTAATCCAAATCTGAAAACGGCATTTCGATATCTCTAACCATCTTTGAGATAACCGACCTCAAAGTCTAAAATGTGACGTCACAATCCTTTTATTTTCTGCCGACACACTAACATCAACTGAAATCGTTGCTAGTAAATAGGCTAGTTTTAATCTGAATTTGTTAAGCAAAACATAGGTTATTTACATTTGAGTTTGACACTTCGTGAATGTCAAACTAAATTTTAAATTAGGTATTAATAAAATATAAATGACATTTGATAGTGAATTAAATTATTATATAAAATAAATAAGATGTTTAAAAATACAATTTGAGTATATTTTGAAAGCAATAATTTATTAACAACTTTAAAAAGGTTTGTACGAGTATACGGCCTCCCCTTTAATGAGACTACCTAATGATAAATGGACTGTTCCATTACGATTCAAAAAACTTCTTCGACACTTCATCAGTAAAAAGTATCTTTATTTATTTCACAATACATATTGAAAATAGTGATTATGAAATGTTGTTTGGAATAAAAAAATATGTTCTGATATATGCAATTACATCCTTCTAACGGGAAAAAAATATTTGAAGATTTTCTCAAATTATGGATACCAACGTCATTTTCATTTATAACTCTTTTATTTTTAATTTGACAAAGAAAAGTTAGTCCTCATAAAAAGCTTTTCATGGTCTAAAATTTATGATGCAACCATCATATACCAAATTTTATAATTTTATACGAGGTGTATAAAAAATTTGTATTTCGATCAAGAGTAAAGTACCTTTATAGTTCACAACAGTTAAATTAGAATGATATAATTGCACATTAAAACATACTTTTTAATTATAAACAACTTTTCATAGCAATTTTCCATAGTATGAATTTAAATAGGTACGTACGTAAATAAACAAAGTTTTCGTTATGATATTGTTCGCATTTTCAGCTTGTTTTATATTGTATGATACACTACACAAATTTTATGAGAAAAAAGCTGTTCATCGGTCCCAAAGATACTGTAACTGTAACAATTTAAAGAATAAATTCTCACGGTACAGTTTATCCGCGAACGTGAAAGTGTCAGCCGAATTTATCCAATCTACTTTTTCATTTATTCCTTTTGTAGAAAAAACTCAGTTCTTTAGAATTTCGACAGGCCTAAAGGGGTACAATGCTCCGACCCCTGCTCCCGCTGTGAGAAATAACTCTACAAAAGAGAGGATATTATTTACATGTGGACAAAGGGTGTTGGTAATAAGTGGATGTTATTTGATTTACAAAATTATAGGCAGGGAGGAAAGAGGATGGAGGATGGAGGAAATCGGGCCGGTCGCGGAACACCGGAAGGAAATTGCAGGTAGTTGGGCGTGATAATCAAAAAGGGGTCCCGGAGCACTGGGGTGAGAAAATTATGTTTAAGATTTACATTTTTGTGCGGTAAGAGCAATGAACTTAATGCTTTGGTAACTGACGGTTTTTGATGTCGCCAGAATATTTTACGAGTACAAAATAAATATACTTGTAAAATTGTTGTAAGACACCTCTGTGTCGAGTGTCGTGTTGATATTACATAATTGAGTTTTATACAGGGTGAGTCATGAGGAACTGTACATACTCCTACCTCGTATAGAGGCTCCTACGGGGAATAACAAATGACCATTAAAAAGTGTCTGCTCCCATTGTTTAATAATATACAGGGCGAGTTTCGCATTTTGACAGAAATTTGTATTCGTCATAATTGTTGAACTGTCAGATCGATGTGTCTCTTATTTTGGTCAATCGTTACACTATTACCACCAAATCAACTGATTTATTCAAACTAGAAAAAAATCAGGTCCGACTTCAAAAAAATTAGTTCGATTTTGTCTTAGAAAAAATTTCACCATGTATAAGCTTTTTGAAAACTATAATATGAATTTTACAAATTAGACAAATAAGCAATTAAAATGACATATTTATTTTTTCCCCACACGATTACTTAATTTTTTATAAAAAAAATCAAATTTGACTATGAATTAAAAGTTTGGTAAAGTGAACCATAGATATAAAAAAATAACTTTTATTACAAAAATTAATTTTTTTTTTTTGAACAAATATTTAATTTATGTTACCACCTAATCAACTGATTTATTCAAACTAGAAAAAAATCAGGCTCGGATTTAAAAAATTAGTTCGTTTTGGTCTTAGAAAAAATTTCACCCTGTATACGCTTTCTGAAATTTCTAATATGAATTTTAGAAATTAGACAAATAGGCAATTAAATATTAATTTTTTTCCCCACACGATTACTTAATTTTTATATTAAAAAATCAAATTTGTCAAAATCGGAATTTTAACCTAAAAATGAAAAAAAAATGAAATCACGGTTTAACTCGCTACAACTCTGTTCCAGTTTAATATTTTTTTTTTCTGAAATTGTTACAGCACATATCTCTTACCATTGTGAAGACTCTGAAAATTGTTGTAGACTTTCAGTCTTCTCATAAAAGTTATGAATTTTTAAAAATGAATGGTGCATATTCGTTACTTGCAAAGTTAAATCGCAAAAATTAAGAGAAAAAATTTAAAATTTATCATTTGATCACGTCTATGTTAAACTATAGAGTCCAAAGAGAAGTGTTATGGGTTTTAGATCTAGACGTGGTATAGAAAAAAAAAATGGTGAGGCTTTTAATTTTAAGAAAAACGTTTAAATTTTTTTTATTTTTATGGTGAAATTCCTATTTTGACAAATTTGATTTTTTAATAAAAGAATAAGTAATCGTGTGGAAAAAAATAAATACGCCATTTTAATTGCCTATTTGTCTAATTTGTAAAATTCATACTAGAGTTTTCAAAAAGCGTATAGAGGGTGAAATTTTTTCTAAGACCAAAACGAACTAATTTTTTAAATCCGAGCCTGATTTTTTTCTAGTTTGAATAAATCAGGTGATTGGGTGGTAAAATAAGTTAAATATTTGTTCAAAAAAAATTAATTTTTCTAATAAAAGTTATTTTTTTAAATCTGGTTTCTAGTAAATATGGTTCACTTTACCAAACTTTTAAGTATTCATAGTCAAATTGGATTTTTTTTTATAAAAAATTAAGTAATCGTGTGGAGAAAAAAATAAATATGCCATTTTAATTGCCTATTTGTCTAATTTGTAAAATTCATATTAGAGTTTTCAAAAAGCGTATACAGGGTGAAATTTTTTCTAAGACTAAAATGAACTAATTTTTTAAATCCGAGCCTAATTTTTTCCTACTTTGTATAAATCAGTTGATTGGCTGGTAACATAAATTAAATATTTGTTCAAAAAAAATTAATTTTTGTAATAAAAGTTATTTTTTTTAAATCTATGGTTCACTTTACCAAACTTTTAATTCATAGTCAAATTTGATTTTTTTATAAAAAATTAAGTAATCGTGTGGGGAAAAAAATAAATATGTCATTTTAATTGCTTATTTGTCTAATTTATAAAATTCATACTATAGTTTTCAAAAAGCGTATACAGGGTGAAATTTTTTCTAAGACCCAAACGAACTAATTTTTTTGAAGCCGTACCTGATTTTTTTCTAGTTTGAATAAATCAGTTGATAAGGTGGTAATAGTGTAATGATTGACCAAAATAAGAGACACATCAATCTGAGCGTTCAAAAATTATGGCGAATACAAATTTCTGTCAAAATGCGAAACGCGCCCTGTATATTATTAAACAATGGGAGGAGACACTTTTTAATGGTCATTTTTTATTCCCCATAGGAGCCTCTATACGAGGTAGGAGTATGTACAGTTCCTCATTACTCACCCTGTATAAATTGTTTTACCATGAATTTTCTCAACTTAAATGAAATTAAAACACTATGAATCTTTAAAAAACTAAGAACTTTAATTTTAATATTTTCTCTACGACAGTTTAATAATATGCTCATTATTCGCTGTTTTTGAATAGATAATAACACACATTACTTTACCCGTGAGTAATGGTTCATTACTCACGGGCTGAAGTTACTCACGGGTCATTAGTCATTACTCACGGGTTGAAGTTAGATTCAAGTGGTGCATGGCACTTTTAATATACCTATTAGCAAATAAAATTACTTAAACTTGTTTATTTAATAAAATAGTCATTGTAATGTATATCAACAATTAAATTCGAAAAATGTTTAAAGGATTTTTAACTGTAACAATGGATTAGTATATTTTTTACGTTTAAATTTCAACATTTGACATTTTAAGATTAACGTTATTCAAAGGTAAATATAAACAATCGCTATTAATTCCGTAAAAGGGATTACGGATATGAAATTTATATCAATGAAATCTGTTTTACTTAGTAGTCCTGTCGCCAGGGGGGGTACAACGGCCTCCTGTATTCAGATGGACTTACCCAAGTTTTTTTTATGTATTTTGACCTGTAGAACACGAATTTTTTGGGTAACAGTTGATCCGGATGTCGATAAGATTGTTATAAACCAAGAAGTTGAGGAATCACATAACAGCGATTTCTCGCAAAACAAAACATTTTTTTGTATTTTTTGGGCCATTTTAACCAAAAAATGTTCCTACAAATTTTTTCGTACGATGCATAGTTTTCGAGATAAACGCGGTTGAACTTTCAAAAAATCGAAAAATTGGAATTTTTGAACCCGAAAAACTTTTGATTAAAAAATAAAATAGCAATTCTGCTTACCGCATTTGAAAGTTCAAGTCAAATTATATCGGTTTTAATTATTTGTATTGCCAAAAATGTATTATTTTATTGTTAAAACAAAGCTATAAACACCTAGTGCTTGAGTGATGTTTCAATGATTTCTCATTTAAAATCGAACGAGTACGTAGAAGAGGTAAAAGTGCAAGCGGGGCTATTTCTATGTAGCATGCATTAAAACGCATGTATTAGGCACGGGAAACAGTATGTGTTTATAGCTTTTTTTAACAATCAAAAAATAAATTTTAAGCAATGCAAATATTCAAAACAGATATAATTTGACTTAAACTTTTAAAGGCGGTAAGCAGAATTGCTATTTTATTTTTTATTCAAACGTGATTCGGGTTCAAAAATTGCAATTTTTCCATTTTTTGAAAGTTCAACCGCGTTTATCTCGAAAACTATGCATCCTACGAAAAAACTTGTTAGGAACATTTTTTGGTTAGAATGACCCAAAAAATACAAAAAAATGTTTTGTTTTGCGAGAAATCGCTGTTATGTAATTCCTCAACTTCTTTGTTTATAACAATTTAATCGACATCCGGATCAACTGTTACCCAAAAAATTCGTGTTCTACGGGTCAAAATACATAAAAAAAACTTGGGTAAGTCCATCTGAATTAAGAAGGCCGTTGTACCCCCCCTGGCGACAGGACTATAGTGTTGATTGTACAATAAATTTTTATTTAGAGCACACGTTCCTTTTCGTGTAATTGCCTTAAAATATGTCTTATTTTTAGAAGCCACCTCCATTTCATGACACTAATGTCAACTGTCTGTTTCATTGTTTCGTAAGCTCAAAGAGGGCAATTCTAACAGTGTTGCCATAGTTATATAAAATATGTTTTTTTATGAAAAATAAAATCTTTCGATTTTCAATAAAGTTAGTAGATGATAATTATATTTTCTACTAACCCAAATAAAAAAGGTCGTAGAAAAAGTATAGTATTCTACTTGCATGTAATGGCTATTACTCACGATGATGAAGTTTGCGACACGAGCCGTAGGCGAGTGTCGTAACACATTCTCGTTGAATAATATACTATTATGATTATTTCATTCATAGGAGATTCTGACCAATAGAAAGCTACAGAAATAAAAATTAAACTGATAATTTTTGATAATTTCCCGTCGTCAAGTATATTACGTCAGATGCCCTTCGTTGTTATGAAAAATACATTCAGTGACATTAATGACAATTAATGTTTTAAAAATTATAAAAGTGATGACTTACAACCGTCAAATATTTATAACAACTGTGTGTTTAATTGTACTAATTTGTACTGACATAAATAAATTACAATAAAATTTTGGTTTTGAACGGTTTTTATTCATGAAATAATCGCAACAAATTTCACTCGATCTCTAAAATTAATATAGAATTTTAGAGCTCTTGTGCAATTACTACTGACAATACTGAAAATTTTGTAGAATAATCTCATATTGGTGCCACTATTCGCAGTGTGCAAGTACTTGGAAGAGAATTGAGAAACGATCGTGCGCGAATAGCGGAGAAATATTGCAACTTTCTTAAATAATTCTTATTGTCAATTGAAATTGTCAAATTGACGTACATTTCATATCTATTGTCATTGAAGAAGAAAAATTAACATAATTAAGAAACAAAAATGTTGCTCCACAATATTGATATGATATGCAATTATTATATAAAGGTAAATTTAATTAATTGTATCTTGCTTGCAGTACTTCATTTTAATAACTAATTTATTTACTACATACAATTGTTTACATTTTAATAACAACCTGAATCTTATTTTTTCTTCTTCTTATTTTTTTGGACTATGGCCTTGACAATTATCCAGTAACCAGGACTAATATAATTGGCCAATATAATTAAAAGTGCGAATAAAGTTGCAGAGCATAGAAATAGGTGTCGCTTTGCCTAACTTGCACGGTCCCGTCTACCGAGTGATGCAAGTATAACCTATATTATATTACAGTGCCGACAAAAAAAAATCTTTACAAAGTGAATAAAACGCATAAATCAGAAGAATTAGTATTTTAATTATTGAAAATTTTCAACATTTCCGAATGTCAGAACTCCAACTCCATCTCTGTGGTAATGTGTTTAGGATCTCTGATATCGCCTGTGATATCATGAATAGTAAAGGTTATGCAGAGAATATCGATGTTAATTCTGTTTATTTCCTGAATAAGATTTTGTAATTTGTCTGCTCCAAATAAGCTTCTAATGTTCCACGTAGCATTTTATATACGTTATCCAGTTGAAACCGGGAGATTCTTCTCGCCGCTTTCGTAGTACAGTGGAACCCCGATAAGTCGGCCTCCGATAACCCGGAAGTTTGGCTAACCCGGACCGATTTTCATCAGACAAACAAGCATTTTTTTAGTTTGACTGAGTTTTTTACCAAGAAATGAACAATACTGTAGTATACAACTTACGTAATTTAGATGTACTGTGCATATACATATGTATTTCATGCTTTTGCAATTATGATGGAATTTATCTCGAAGTATAGTGTATTTTATTAATTCTTACCATATTTTCCGGCTAACGCGGATCGGCCGCGGTCCCGATTAATCCGACTTATCGAGGTTCCACTGTACCTACTATTGATTCATCTAAATAAAAGTTTTTCCTTTCACAAGATATCTTATAACTACAATCTATTGTTCTGTTCTGTTCAATGGAAACACGTGAGGGTATCAGTGAGTTCAGTGCCAATGCAAGTTTTTTTTTTTCAAGTAGGTGATCTTTTTTACTTACTCTAAAATTTTCTCCTCACGCAATTGTATGTAAATAAATCTTAGCTGTATTTGTTCCATTATCGATTGCGAATCACCGACCTATTTCTCACAGTGTGACTCCCTCATCAAAATCGCACCCCATCCCCAACAAACACCTGAAGTTTATTTCGGGCATTCCGCCACATCATTCGCATGTTCTCACGGTTTCTTATTATCCTGAAATGACGCCCTAAATTCTGAGCATTGTACCTTAGAGATGCGGTTTTATTTTATAATCATTATAATCAGTTCAGTGCAGAGCAGATGGGGACAGTAATGGGAGTGTACTCATCTGTAACCTGTTATAGCGAATGTAGGGGAAGACCTTATATGATTGTTTGGTAAAGACGTGGATTAACAAAGAGGAAGAAGTTCAGTTTTGACAAAACAAATCCTATTTTTCAACATAATTGCACGCTCAACATACTTATTTTAGTAATCCAATCTAAAACCAAATTTGTCAGTAATCTTCAAAACCAGTTCGTTTAGTAGGTATACTACTTTAAAAACAAATAAGATAAGCGAAATCCGAATGAAAACAGATAGATAATAGATATCACAGAAATAAAATTGCAGAATACACCACAAAGATAAAGTTGAAAATGTTCAGGACGGTACAACAAGGTATTTATATCAACAAGGTATTTACCTTTATATCTTTTTTAAAATAGGTACTCATAAACACCTTGTTTATGATTATGCCATCATCCTCTATAAGAAAATTCATTCTTATCTGTATTTTGTTCATTCAGTAGTTGACTAAAATGTCAATCCCATATACACATCACTGATTCTATTTCACTCGTGTTTATCTCCTTTCAGTGTTTTTAACTTCTTGGTGATATTCCTAATATTGTGGTCAGTGGCGTACTGAGCATGGTTCCGCGGGTGGACCCGGGCCCCTGCGGGGCCCGCTCTGACGCTCCTTTTGCTTCCTTTGTTTAATACACACTAGGAAATGTAACTGTTTAGAACCTATAAATAAAAACGAACAATACCTATTCATCAAAAAAATTGAAAACACAATTTAAGAAAAACTGGATAAGTCCTGAATTTTATGAACTAACTAATTCTAAGCGACTTTTTTCTATACTGTTTTTTATTAAGTCAATACTTTTCGAGTTCACGTTTCAGGCAGCTTTACGTAAATAACTCGAAAAGTAAGTATTTTATCAAAAAAAATATTATTAGCAAAAATATAGCTTCTAAAAAAGCGAAAAAAATGGTGTACAATATATACAGTCTGTAGACCCAGTAGAAGCAGAGTTGTATCTATAGTTCTGGGCTGATTATCGGAGAATAGGCTATTTTTGGGAAAAGTTATTTACCAGCAATTTTATTGCTGGAATCGAATCTTATGATTGTATATATTAATAATATACGTATGCAAAGTCCGCAGATAGTGTGCTACTATTTTATAAACAAAATGGCGCCCGAAAATCGTGTTTTTTAAATTTTTTCTCTATACCTCCAAATATTTTAACTTTACACCAAAAACACTTAAATAAAAATTCAGCGCAATTAAATTCTGCATAGACGTGTGTTTTTTCGATTTACTTCGACGAAAACTTTCCCCGGAAAAAGCGGGTATTTCCAACAAAATCTTTAATTTTCAACTAAACTTTTAGATAAGTAATTGTTAATCAATAATTAAATAACTTCGTAACGTAAAAGCCCTTTTCATATAGATTATATTTCCAGAAGCCGATGGAAATTGAATGAACAGCTTAGCAACAATTGAATTGTTAGTTAAAAATTTACGGTAGCTATAATAACGACAATAATTATGATGCATAAGAATAACTATGACTTTTTCATAAAAAGATACTATACCTATCTAATGTACTTCACAGAATTGAAATTGGACTCTTTAGGCGGCCTCAGGAATATTTTTAAAATTATATAGAATTTTTTGGCTTATAAACAAATAGAATATCTCCGGAAATATTAAACTAAATTAAATTGTAAAAACGATATTCGAAAAAAGCGGCAGAACGCTTCTTTTAAAAGAAGAAACCTTTAATTATGAGAAGTAGTTCCTGAGATACAACCGGTCAAAGTTGACCGGAATTTACGGCAAAGATATAAACCATAGGATCATAATTTTCAAACCATCACCTTTTTATTTTTGTCCTCTTTCTCCACACCAATTTTGATATCCTTAAAATACTCATAACATATATTATTATAATAAAAACTATCGATTATACGTGTGAAAATTGCCAAAAATAGCAAAATTCCAATCAAAAATTAGGTTGGAGAAAATGTAACCCTCAAAGTTCAAAATCGGTATACGTTAAAAAAATGCATTTCCTCGGCTTCCCATGGAGCAATTTCCTTCATTCTTTTTTTGTTTCCAAGTAACTCGAGTAGAGCCATCGAACTCACGCATTATTAAATGTCAAACTTGCTTTTGTTTTGTTATAATAAATTTATTTATTTATTATAACACAAAATTTTAATTTGTTTAAATAAAAATTGTTTAAATAATTATACAGCTTTCAAATGAGAATATTTATGTTTTTAACTTTAAAAGGTACACTTGTAGTAAGTTTATCTAAAAAAAAAGCCTACAACTGGAAAAATATGTAGTTTTCTGTTCTTATAGATAAATTAATCTATTATAACAAAACAAAAGCAAGTTTGACATTTAATAATACGTTAGTTCGATGGCTCTACTCGAGTTATTATAGAACAAAAAAAGAATGAAGGAAATTGCTCCATGGGAACCGAGAAAATGCATTTTTTTAACGTATACCGATTTTGAACTTTGAGGGTTACATTTTCTCCAACGTAATTTTTGATTGGAATTTTGCTATTTTTGGCAATTTTCACACGTATTATCGATAGTTTTTATTATAATAATACATATATGTTATGAGTATTTTAAAGATATGAAAATTGGTGTGGACAAAGAGGACAAAAATAAAAAGGTGATGGTTTGAAAATTATGATCCTATTGTTTATATCTTTGCCGTAAATTCCGGTCAACTTTGACCGCTTGTATCTCAGGAACTGCTCCTGCCGCTGTTTTTCGAATACCGTTTTCACAATTTAATTTAGTTTAATATTTCCGGAGATATTATATTTGTTTATAAGCCAAAAAATTGTTTATAATTTTAAAATATTCCTGAGGCCGCTTAAATAGTCCAATTTCAATTCTGTAGAGTGCATTTGATAGGTATAGTGTCTTTTTATGAAAAAATCATAGTTGTTCTTATGCATCATATTTATTGTCGTTATTATAGCGACCGTAAATTTTTAATTAACAATTCAATTGTTGCTAAACTGTTCATTCAATTTCCATCGGTTTATGGAATTATAATCTATACGAAAAGAGCTTTTACATTACTATGATATTTAATTATTAATTAACAATTACTTATCTAAAATTTTAGTTGAAAATTAAAGATTTTGTTGGAAAAACCCGCTTTTTCCGGGGAAAGTTTTCGTCAAAGTGAATCGGGAAAAACACGTCTCTATGCAGAATTTAATTGTGGTGAATTTTTATTTGAGTGTTTTTGGTGTAAAGTTAAAATCTTTGGAGTTATAGAGCAAAAATTGAAAAAAATACGATTTTCGGGCGCCATTTTGTTTATAAAAAAAGTAGCACACTATCTGCGGACTTTGCATACCTATATTATTAATACATACAATAATAAGATTCGATTCCAGCAATAAAATTGCTGGTATATAACTTTTCCTTGTATTTTGCTAATTAGCCCAGAGTACTAATGGAAAGTGGGTTCTTCCTAATCAAATCAAAAAATAAAACACTTTTCGGAGAAAACTCAACTTTTTTAGTATTTAAAAGAAGCTTTATTTTTTTTTTAAGTTTCTAACATCAAAAGTAAGTAAGTTACGAACAAAAGAATGTTGGTCCATTTTTTTGTTGTTAAAAAAATCGTGAAAATCACCCCCAATCAGCATCCGAAATTAAATTAATCGTTACCACTTTATAAATTACTTGACTTATGTATTGTTTATAATTTAAGGAAAATAGAAGCCACAAAAATGGATGCATTAAGAAGAGCAGCTAGAAAAACGAAACTTGATAGGGTTCGAAACAACACAATAAAGGGAGAAATGGGTCTAAAAGATACTGTGACTGAATGCATAGAGAGAAAACAGCTTACATGGTATGGACATGTTCAAAGAATGCCAGAAGAAAGGCTACCAAAGAAAGTAGCTAAATGGATACCACCAGAACACAGGAAACGAGGAAGACCAAAGTAAAGAAATCGTGGACGGAAGGAGTTAGAAGATCAATGAACGAACGAGGATTGAGAGAAGAAGATTGTCATGATAAGACGCGGTGGCAATTGGGCATCAGACAAGGTCGCAGGACGTTCTAACCCGAATTTATATTGAAAAGGTTGCAGTTAAATGGGCTTAAACGAGTCACTAATCACGAGTGTATGCAAATTTTGAACAGCCATATCTTAAACAATTTTTGTCTTCAGGAAAACAAAAAGTCCAAAATACTCACAATAGCAAAACCTATATTTTTTTACTGCTTGAGATTTTTGATAGCACCAATAACTTAAAATATTTTGAGCGTTAAATATCTACTTAATTTTTATGCTAGAAACTTAAAAAAAACCAAAGTAATAATGCACTTTAAAAAAGTATGAGTTTTTCCCGAAAAGTGCTTCATTTTTTGGTTATTTGACGTAGAAATATTCGATTTGAAATTTGACGAATAAGAACCTACTTATCATTCTGCTCTTACTGGGTCTATTTTAACTATGCTCCTACTGGGTCTACAGACTTCGTATATACACAATTTTCCACTTTTTTATAAGCTATATTTCTACTAAGACTATTTTTATTTTTTTGATAAAATACTTACTTTTTGAGTTATTTGAGAAAAAGCGACTGAAAATAACTTGGTTTTTTTGTTGAAAAATAAACATATTCACTCAAAATAACTCGAAAAGTATTGACTTAGTGAACAAACTCTATAGAACTAAAGTTGCTTAGAATTAGTCAGTTTATTCAATTCCGGTCTTATCTTGAACGTATGTTTTTTCAACCCCGGGAAGGGGTGAAAGTCACCCCCAGGGCACAAGTACACATCGGTACAATATCACATTTTTTCTTTGACATGTTAGCTATGTGTATGCCTTTCATGTGAAATCCAAGCGGTTTTTTTTTAATTACAGCAAAAGCCGTGAGTAAATTAGCTTGAGTTTTTATAAATATGTATATGATATATTTTATGATATATGCTGATTTATATTTAATGTTTATTAAAAACTTTTGATATACTATGATTTTATTGGTAGAGCGGGCCCGCATCCCAACTGGAACCAGGGCCCGCTGATCTATCGGTACGCCACTGATTGTGGTATTAATTACACAGTCTGGTACGTATTTTGCTGCACAAGTCTACATGAGTTTTATTCTATTTTTTTTTCTCTTGTATTTACAAGAAACTTTTCATCGTATTACGTTGTTTACCCAATTAAACTTTTTTCCGCTTCGAATGTTCATCGATTTTTACCTAATTGTAAAGGAGAGCCAGCACAACTGCACCTCATTAGCGTAAGTATCCATTTTCCTCTGGAATATGCTGATCGTAATTCATCAGTTTATTTCCAATTAATCTTTGGTCGTCTAGAGTTTTTAAATCGCTGTAATGTCGTTTGTTTTGAGCTTCAATACTAATGGATTAAATGGAAAGCAAACGCGAACGAGGAATTTAATTCCGATAAGTAATTCTCGTGGTAAGACGACGATTTGTCGACTTTCAATGACCTCATAATTCGACTAGTTCCATTTTGAAATGTTGTATGTGTGTTAATTAAACATTGAATACACGCTATGGATACAATAAATCATTAAATCAAGTTCGACTAATAATTTAAATGAAATTCAAATTGACAAATTTTTATTTATTTGTTTTTGTACAAGAAAATAAGATTACTTTGTTACTTTGTTGCTAAATAGTAAAGGTTTAAAAACTAAAGTAACTACATTAGAGTGCGATAATTCCTGTCACTATCACTTAAACACGATTAATTTATTAAAATTATTAAAATGCCTAACATATTATTTGTCGGACAAACATTTTTGCATTGAATAAACTTAAAAACAACCTGCTAGTTTTCACAGTCATAAATTTGTCAGGATGACAAGTTCCACAATTAAAATCGCGTTCCACAATTAAAACTACCCCTGTTCCAGCTTGCTAAATATACTTTCCTTTGGTGCGCGTGATCCAGGCCTATTGCCATAGATGGTCGTTTGCACTATTAGCTGTTTTGTCTTTGAGATAGACCCAAGTATTTTTTTAGTATGACTATATACTTAATCTACAGAAAGGTTTTCTTTTAAGAGTAAACAGTAGCGATCAACAGGTAGCAACAAAATATAACTTCGGGAGATAGTATCATAAACTTTGGCAACAGTGGTAATCTTTGACATTATCTAAGAATAATATTTTGACAATATCATAGTCGCGCTAAATGGAAGTAATAGAAAACGATTTTATTATTAAAAAATAAATATTTATAAAAATAAACCAAAATGGGTGAAAATTTTATATTAAGGTAGGTATTTAGAAAGGTATTTGCATGAAATATCTAATAATAAAACAATAATAAACAATCATTTTTTGTTGTGAAGCGAAACAAATTTCGATTTTCGCATAATTTTGGCACGGTTTTTAATGGACTTTTTCTTGGAAGGTTTCACTTTATTTTTCGTTTGATTTGCTTTTTCCATTTTGTTAAACTATTGATAATATTTTTAGAATAAAAAAATCCTCCTAAAACTTTATATACCCGCATTAGAATTCGAAATATTTTTACGTAAAATATACTCACCTACCTACATATAACTAAAACACAATTAACAACAATCTATTCTTTCAAAGAGGCCAACAACTTATACAACAACAACAAATATATAATAAATTAACTATAAATAAACACTACTTTCCTATGAAACAACAAAAACGAATTCTTAAATTAACACACTACTGCACTGAACAGATATCGATAAAGATGACAGAACAGATTAGAGAAAATCTGACGCAGGTTTGTCAAAATGACAGTGATAATTTCTCTATGTTGCCTAATTAGTTATTTAGTTATAATATGTTCGATTTCTTGTTAGAAATAAAAAAAATTTGTAGTTCCAAGATTACACAAAATCTAGGCATGGGATAAAAAAGTTTATTTGAAGAAAGTTTTTTTTTTCTTAATGGCGGTACAGGCTCCTTTTTTCAATATTTTATTTAGTTATAGAGTAATTTCCACATACTAACATATTTCTGAAATTGGGCTCTGTACCGCCATTCTTTATTATATTACGAATATGTGTGCCAAATATCTCGACAAAATATTCAAAATTAGAGCCGCAATCTTGGAACGCGTTTGTTGCTACCTGACTAGCTGTAGCCTCTTAAGTATGCTGATGACACGAATCGACAAACACTCTTTATTAACATGTTGGATAATCGGCAAAATTGTTATGAAGCTTGCTTGCGCCTCAATGGTACACATTTTGAACATGTGAATTAAAAATATATGCAATGTTCACTTTCGGTACTATTTATTTTTGCGAGTATTGTATATTGACAGAGTATACAAATTATTCGATAGTTATATGAATTCTTCTTCAATAATAATTCACAGTATGACAAAGATTCCATTAAACTTTAAATTTCAAAACAGCCACACACAAAGCAACATGTCACATTCTATTATTCCACCGACCTTAAACATAAAAAACATCCATTCCATTCACTTTCAGATAAATCTGTGGGTCTTTAAGAATTATTGAGCTCCTGTTTTTTTTTTTCGGTTTCTTTAGAACTCGCGGCACGTGCTGCTTGGAATCGAGACCAAGCAGCTGCTGCATCCGAAGAGAGACCTCAAAAGGTGCATTCAAATTGAAAACAATCAGCGAATATATCCCAAGATAAACACCGTTTTCTTTGGCCGATCCCCCGAGGGTTTAGCAATCTAGGAGCTATTCTTTCATGTTTCGCAGTGGCGGAATGTTTTTACTTGGTTGGGATAAGGCATTTCATAAAAATCATATTGAATTTGTTTCTTTCAGCCATGAATTATAAATATGTTAGACTACAATTATTTTGTGCTTGTGAATGTATTATTGTGTATCAATTTGGCAATCAAAGATAGAATAAAAATTTAATTTTTTTAATATAACGCGGGCACATAAATTTGATACACCCTGTATATTGACTTGTAAATATTTATTAGAAGTTAGCTTTCAACGCAAAATGGTTTCTCCTTAATGAATTTTTCCATGAAGAGTATTAAAAACAATTTTTGTAAATAAAAGTGAAGTGAAAGTTATTTAGGATTATAATTTTAAACCGATTGTTTATTACGGAAAAGGGAAATCCACAGGTAGATGTAATTATTAGTTTTTAGAAAAATAGAGGTAAAGAGAATTGGAATTTTAAATATGTTTGTTTAATGACAGGAATATTTAGATAATTTCCGAAAAGTCATTAGTTTTGAGTAGAGATATTGTTTGAAAGAATGACTGGGTTTTTCGATTGAAACAGAGGGAGGTGGAGAGAGAAATGTTTCTGATTGGCTTGGGAATTTGGAATGGGGAAAGTTTTGTTTGAATGTTGAGATAGTTTTGGAAAGAGGAATTCATTGTGTTACCGGCATCCGAAAGGGGCAGTCAAAAGTTTTCGTGAGTAGTTCAGCAGCAAGTACTAGTGTTTTGTTTTGATAGTGGGAGTAGCCGAAAAGTGGTATGAGAGACAAATCAAATCGAGAAGAAATACCTCTTTGATTATGTACAGTCCAAGAGAGTAAGTTACAAGAATTATCATTATAAAAATTATTTGTGACACCAAGTAAAAAAGATACTTGGGTCTCAGGAGATTATTGTTGAGAGAAAGAAAGGAGAGAGTTTTGGAGTTTATTGAACGAGTACTGGCAAAAAAGAGGCCTGGCTTGTGTTTTGGAGAAATAGTTGCTGGTATCCTGCTGGATTGTTTGCTGAGAACGGAGAGGGCTTTGATTGGTAGCCTAACATAATCAACAAGGAGGAGCTGTTTGGGTCAAGAGGAGACATCATTGTGTGTGAATCAAAAAGGTCAGTCAATAACCTATGGGATATTTTTTTTAATCAGAAGTTGAATTTTTTACGTAAAAGCATATGCATTTTAAGATTCCAACATTTCAAAAATTTAATAGGAAGTATAAGTAATTTGCGAATACCAAATTTGTTTGTTTAGCTTGTTTTATTAATAGTATCAAGAACAAAGCGATAAATATTTGTTTGAATTAGATTAATTATATGGTAAAAGTTTCTTTTGGACAGTTATGCCCACAGGATTTAATTAATAAATTTACAGAGCATTGCTTTTGATAATAAAGGTATTTGTATGTGTTTATTTATGATTTTTCTATTTATTTCCTTTTCCTATTTTATCCCGATAAGGATCAACTAAGAGATACTGAAACCACGAGAGAAGATAAGTATAACATAAGATAATTTAGACATTTTTTTATATTATAAAAAGGCACCCTGAGATTCTTTCTTAATTTTTATGTATGATTTGCGTTAATTAAATAATTGATCAAGTAAATAATAATTAATATAAAAGTAATAGAAAGCAGATTATAACAGTATATAGTATAATTTTTTTGTGCCACTATAGTATGCGGTCTCATCTGAGGATGCGGTCTACCTGTGCATATCTACATGCCTATTATAGTGTGCAGTCTACCGATCGCAATTTGAAAATCCCAGAAGGATTTGCGTAATAATGAAATGTAAGAGAACTCTTGTATAAACAATATTGATTTATAAGTATTTGGAGGAAAATAAATGTACAATGAAAGAGGACAAATAATTTACAATATAGTAATTTACGTAACAAGTTCCGAAAGTGATATTTTACGAGACGAGTAGGAAGTTTCCAGGGCGAGCCGTAGGCGAGTCCTGGAATCCTGCGAGTCTCGTAAAATCACTTTTGGATCGTGTTACGTACAATATTTTTTCTGCAGCCGTTTTGTATGTTAAAAGAATATATGGATAAACTTTACTTATGAACTTTTATTAAACACTTTAAAGTTACTCTCGTGAATTCAACATTAGAAAAATTTACTTATGAATATTAATAACACAATTATAACAATTATTTACATTGATATTTAGTTTCACTAATCTCATCTGGAATCATTTCGGCTTCACTTTCACTGCTGATTTCCATTTCTTGGAATTGAAAAACGAAATACTGAGCGAAAACACACACGAATCTTAAATGACAAGCGTTGTCATAATAAAATACAAAGTTGATGTTATTGTCAAAGCCGTTACCTGGTTACCTAGCTACTCAAAATCGTCCCGAAAGTAAAAAAAGCGTCCCGAAAGTAGATACTTTCGGTACGCGTTGTGTAAAATGGTACTTTCGATTTAATAAATCATATCGAAAGTTTTATTTTTGGGACGGCTGCAGAAATAGTATATTGTGCAACAAGTGCTCGTTTGAATTGCGGCACTCGCTTGCGCTCGTACCGCAACTTTTCAAACTCGTGAGAAATTAGTACCTTTCTGCACGTGTTTCACACTATACTTTTTCTACAAGCACAGTTTTTCCTAAAAATAAAAATCACAATTTCCAAACGACGATTAATTATAATAGGTACCTATGTGATAAATTTTAAACTGTATTTAATTAATACCTACTAATCAATTTAAATTCCTTATACCTAAATAAATTGCACAGAAATCAGTTAAAAAATTAATGCACTGCCTTAATTTGTTTAAATTTAAACAATTATTACACATTATTGACATTATATTTATGCAGTCACGGATTTACACAAAACCTACTCGAAAAACATTCGACGTCTCTTGCACAGGTTTCTAAATCCTTATTGGTTATTTGATAATTATAAAATGTTTAATAAGAATAAAATTGTAAAATAAAACAGTTGTAACATCCATAATTTAGTTTCTATGCTATAGTTAAATATAATAATTGTCTTATAGGTTATATATTTGTCTAAAGTTTAACCACGGATGTAAACAGAATATAACGTTACTCAGAATGCGGTAGTCCACGGATGTAAATAGAATATAACGTTACTCAGAATGAGGTAGTCAACTGTGCAGAAAAGAACTTTGCGGCACAGAAACGTCACTTTGCGGCACAGAAACGTCACTTTTCTGCACACTAATGTCAAATATCTTATACTGTGAGAAAATATCAAGTTTGCTAACATAAAACCGTGCAGAAAAGTGCACTTTGAATATTGGTTGTAGAAAAAAGTTATTTTTCTAACAAATGCGGAAAGTCATACTTTTCCGCACGCGATTGCAGTTTGCCGAACGACGCGAAGCGGAGTTCGGCAAGCAGTCTAGTGCGGAAAAGATACTTTCCGCAAGAGTTAGGAACAATATTTTTTCTACGGTGAGCGTTTAAAAAATAACCAAATCTTAATAAATTAATTGAATTAATATGAAAATACACAAATTAATTCTTTGATAAGGTTGTCAAAACCAAACTTTCAATATAATTGGTTACCATGACGACGATCTTGGTTTCCATGACGACGATTCAAAACCACTGTTATTGTGTACTGATTTAACTTTCAAACATTATGTCAAAATAATTTTATTTCATCGAATGGTCGCGTTAATTTTATTAAAACATGAACACAATAAGATACATTTGAAATAAATTAGTAAATAATATCTAAATATTAGTTTATTGCATCTATTATAATTATTTTAAGGCCATATTAAAATATCTGAATTCAGTGCGGAAAAGTAAATATTTTCAAACTAAAACGCGTGCGGAAAAGTAGACTTTTTTGCACGCTCGTAGAAAAAAAATTTTCCGCAACCATTTACAAAAAAAATTATATGTAACCTAATTACCTATAGGTACATAATTATTTGCAAAATGATTCAGCAACTAAGGTATGCGGCAAAATGTACTTAGCAATAAACATTTTGCCTACAAATGGTTTGTTTCCTTTCATTGTTTTATGCAAACCCTTCTGAGAACAGATTATGATGTTGTTTAACCGTACATGTATACAAAGTGAATAAAACGCATAAATCAGAAGAATTAAAGTTTTAATTTTACAAATGAATCATAGTCCTGTCGCCAGGGGGGGTACAACGGCCTCCTTAATTCAGATGGACTTACCCAAGTTTTTTTTATTTAATTTGGCCCGTAGAATACGAATTTTTTGGGTAACAGTTGATCCGGATGTCGATAAGATTGTTATAGACAAAGAACTTGAGGAATTACATAACAGTGATTTCTCGCAAAACAAAACATATTTTTGTATTTTTTGGGTCATTTTAAGCAAAAAATATTTCTACAAGTTTTTTCGTAGAATGCATAGTTTTCGAGATAACCGCGGTTGAACTTTCAAAAAATCGAAAAATTGCAATTTTTGAACCCGAATAACTTTTGATTAAAAAATAAAGTAGCAATTCTGCTTACCGCATTTGAAAGTTTAAGTCAAATTATATCGGTTTTGATTATTTGCATTGCTAAAAATTAATTTTTTTATTGTTAAACTAATCTATAAACACATAGGTTTCCCGTGCCTAATACATGCGTTTTAACGCATGTACGTAGAAATTGCCTCGCTTGCACTTGTAGCTACTCTACCTACTCGTTCGATTTTAAATGAGAAATCATAGAAAACATCACTCACATACTAGGTGTTTACTACAGTTTACAGCTTTGTTTAACAATAAAATAATAAATTTTTAGCAATGCAAATAATCAAAACTGATATAATTTGACTTAAACTTTCAAATGCGGTAAGCAGAATTGCTACTTTATTTTTTAATCAAAAGTTATTCGGGTTTAAAATTTACAATTTTTCGATTTTTTGAAAGTTCAACCGCGGTTATCTCGAAAACTATGCATTCTACGAACAAACTTGTAGGAATATTTTTTGCTTAAAATGACCCAAAAAATACAAAAAGATGTTTTGTTTTGCGAGAAATCGCTGTTATGTAATTCCTCAAGTTCTTTGTCTATAACAATCTTATCGACATCCGGATCAACTGTTACCCAAAAAATTCGTATTCTGCGGGTCAAAATATATAAAAAAAACTTGGGTAAGTCCATCTGAATTAAGGAGGCCGTTGTACCCCCCTTGGCGACAGGAATATCACTTGGATAACGCTTTGCATATTAATTTACTATTTTAGTTTGGAATAAGCCACAAAATTGGCTTATTCTCAACAAAATTAGTAAATTGATATTAGTATTGAATTGATAAAGTAGTAGAAACGATAAAGTATTAATTTGTAAAATTAAAATAGTAATTCTTCTGATATATGCGTTTTATTCAATTTGTAAAGATTTTTGGCACTGTAATATAAAATAGGACACCGCATCCCTCAGTAGACTGCAAGCTATACCAGACACGCGACGGTAGACCGCATACTATAATGGCACCATTTTTTTTTTATAAATTTTTGCCTATTACTTATTCAGCCTGTGCATCCACTCCTGGACAAACACGTCTCACTGAGTTCTCCATTCTCTCCTGAGTCTAGAAATCTTGAAACTACTGTCAAGACCGATATGCAAGCCTAAGCTGTCCAACAGGAAAAAAGACAAAACATATCACAAAAGGATGTCCACAAGGATCAGTTTGTGGACCTATGTTCTGGGATGTAATGCTAGAGGAACTGTTGGAACAATTGACTATAGATCCTGAAGTGCTTGGAAGCATAGCATATGCAGATGATTTGTTGTTGATCATAGATGCAAACTCAAGAAGAGAATTAGAAAATAAATCAAATGAAGTATTAATAAGAGTAAATGATTGGATGAATAAAGTAAAATTAACAATATCAGATTCAAAAACAACATATAGTTTAATAAAAGGAAATTTAGAAAGAGATCCAATTATAAAAATTAGAGGGAAAACAATAAAAAGAAAAATGGAAACAAGATATTTAGGTATTATAATAGACGAACAAAAATTATTTACAAAACACATGAATTGTGTCTGTGAAAAGGCAACAAAGATCATGCATAGCATTGCTAGTCTAGCACAGAAGGAATATAGAATTTCGTTCCGACAGATGAGAATATACCTAAGTACAATACTTGCATCAATTGTAGGGTACGGTTCAAGTGTATGGGCACATAGATTAATAAATAAAAAAAATGCAGAAAAATTAAATAGAGCTCAGAGAGGATTTCTTGTAAGAATGACGGGAGCATTTGGAACAACTGCAACACAGGCACTCACAGTTTTAACTGGAGTAATGCCAATGCATTTAGAAACACAAAAAAGAGCATGTAATTATTGGCTAAAAAAAGAAAAATATGAAAAAATAATACAAATAATAGGATTAGATATAAGAAATAAAAGAGAATTAAAAGAAATAATAAATAGAAAAAGACAAAATGAATGGGAAAATTCAACAAAATCTAGACGTTTATACAATTTTATACCAATATTAGAAAACATTCCAAATTATTTTAATCCAAAACAAGGTTTAATATACTTTTTAACAGGACATGGACCGTACCCAACATATTTGGAAAGATTTAACTTAAAAGATGATGCATATTGTGAATGTGGAGAACTAGGTACACCAGAACATATAGTATTACATTGTGAAAATACTATAGAAAATGAAGAACAAAGAGAAATGAGAAGAAGATTAGAAAGAATTGAAATAAGAGATATATTACAAAATGAAGAATATTTTGAAATATTAAACAATCTCACACAAATAATATCTAAAAAACAACAAGAAATCTATAATAATAGAAGAAGACAACCAATAATCCAACCCTGATGAAGTTGAGTAAGATAAAGTTAAAATAAATAAAATAAAATATAAATTCAAAAATAGATATTTACAATTATAATAATAATAATTCAATATAAATAAGTAAATAAAAATAATAATTTAATATATAATTCATAAAATTAAAAAAAAAAAAAAAAAAAAAAAAAAAAAACTACCAACTCTTTTCTGAAAATAGAGGGACTGTCTTCATAACTTAGAAGGGAGTTGATAGTACCAAAAATATTTTAAATTGTTTATTTAAATTTGTTTGTTAAACGTAATTAATAGATTATGGCAAATTGTTAATTGTAAAAATAGATTTAATAGTTGAGTAAAAAATGTAAAAATATAAAAAAAATATCTGTAATCCCATCAGGAAAAAACGACCTGGATTAGTCACTAGAGGCCAGGTCATATGTATAAATAATAAATAAAATAAAAAATAAAAAATAAATAAAAAAATTCTCTCCTGAGTTTTGTGCTGTTTGGTGCAATTTCTCCCCATTTTTGCTTTGATGTCGTCTAGCCATCGTTTTTGTGGTTTTCCTCTACTACGACCATGCTCGCGTGGTCTCCAATGTAGCTACAATGCTTATAGTCCAACTATAGTTGTTTTGCCGTGCCACGTGTTCTACCCAGTTCCATTTCATTTGCGCAATTCTTCCAATTACATCTTCCACCTTTGTCCTGCTTCGCACATCCTCATTTCGTTTATGTTCCCTCAGAGATACTCCTAACATAGCTCTTTCGATCGCCCTCTTTGTCGTTCTCAATATATTGGCTGATAACTCTGTAATAGGAATAGATATAACCAGTTACGGAGATGCTGAAGAAGAAGTACGATAACAAAGCTTAATACCAGGTAAAGCGGCGGGATCTCTTAATGACACAATCTGGAAGAACATATAGTTTAATAATCAACTATTAGTACAAACATCTAAGGTACATTTCCTTATCAATTTCATTGTAAAAATTTTCAATTTTCCTTTCAATATGTTTAAAATATTCATGTTTCAACGTCTGCTGTCAACGTCAACGCAGAACAGATAAAAGCAGATTTGAATATCCGACCTTGTCAGTCAGCTGTTGTTACTAGGCCAAGTATGAACGGGTGATATCGACACCCGTACCATGAAAAAAGTTTATATGTTTTTGTGCAACGTGTATGTGGCCGTTTCTTTCTGTTTTTTTGCTGTTTGCTGTTGTACGGAGGACTAAGTTAGCATTCACAATTTAAAAATCAAATTTACATTCCTAAGATGCACTTGTTTACACCTCTATGTAGCGGTACTTTTTTAGTATTTGACGTAAGTAAAAAAAGAGTGTTGTACTTCTTTTTCTTACAAGATCTCTTTTTTTATTTTAGCATTAGCTCCGATGATGACGTTTATGTCGAAAGCGCTCAGCTAAGGAAATAAATTATTTACACACTTTGACATACTACATTTTCATTTTCCCTTATTCATTCAAGTGTGTACAAACTTATCAGTCTTTCAACTATTTAAACAATTTAGGAGGCTAATATTGAAGAAGAAACAGACTTTAAAGCCTGCATACAAGAAGGAAGAAGAAGAAGAATATTAGGACAATGTTCTGGACCGAGCCACAGAACCAGTATATAATGGCAGAAAAATATGAAATTAAGATATTTTGTAGAAACAAATAAGAATTTTAGATATATAGACATGTTTTAAGAGAATTAAATTGGTCAACAATAATAAATTAAATTGGCTCATATTGAAGAAGAAGAGCCTACATACAAGAAGGAAGAAGAAGAAGAAGATATGTACTTCGTTGCCATCACTAGTAATAACGCGCTATAAGAAGTATTCACTTCTGTCGGCACTCCCCAAGTACCTCGTGCCGTTTTTAAATACATATAAAGTTTATTTTAATCATTTTCAGAGAAAGAAAAACTGTTGAAAATACCAGCACAAAGCAAGACATGAACCGTTCTCGAGTATATTTTATCTCATTACTCATCTCATTCTTGAAGCGATTAAAGTTGTTTGTGAAAGGAATAAAAACCGTATCTTATTCATCACTTTTGGGATTAAATGTTCGTGGGCAGATGCTAAACATCAACATTGTCATTAAATAATATTATTACCGTCTTATTTTTCAACATTATTATTTTTATGGTGAATTAACACCTTCACGAGCGTCTCTGTACAAAGGGCAGCTGCTCAAACGAAAGCGAAAACCGTCACGATACAGGAACGGCCTCAAGAAAGAATGGGGTTTTGTAGATTTATATTATGGACCGACGAAATGGATGCTATTCGCTCTGTGTATGACTGACGCGACAACTAGCACAGTCGAACACATTCTTGGCGAACACAATTTGACGTTAAACATATGATACACATATGACATATTTGACGTTAATATGTAAATTATATGACCGTTATACTTATCATTTTAAGGCTTAACACTGATGATGGATTACTTGTTAATCCGAAAACGTTTTGTTTTGTGATGTAACCCTTATTGGGGTCTTTTAAATATACATTTTACAAAGGATCCTGTATTTTTTGTGATTTATGGTTTACAGCCAGCTACGGGAATTTTATTTTTCTCGTAGATTTTTTTTGTTAATATGTAATATTTTTGATAAAATTTATTATACAAATAAGTTCTAGTGTCAAAATAAACATCAAATTAAAAAACGAATATTTGAAAGTTCTCTGAAGAAAATATAAATTTTAAGGATTTTCCTTCACTTTTTCGTTATAGTTTAGTCGTCGGTGTTAACAATAATTAACTGTACATCGAAAGCAATTAGGCAGTATGAATTTTTAGTAGCAGATTTTAACATTAGCTGAGTCTATTAAACTATTAATTTTAAGTGTGTGTGCGTGTAACATAAAATGGAAATAAATGACGATAGCAATATACTTACCACCAGACCGGGGAAGGAAAGAAAGTCAGTATGAAAATATACACTAAGCATTAAGGCCATGGGTACATAATTCGCAAATATTTTACAGCTATCCCTAACTTTTCTGTCTTTACATGGCAAACTACGTGTAGTAAAATTCACACTGGTATGGATATGTAAATATTACTAGAATGTCATTCTACTTGACAATGTCATAACTAACTTAAAGAGATGACTTTTGAATGTTCTTGGATGACTGTTATTTTTTGTATAATTGCAAATTATTGATTCAGTTAATAAATGTGATAATTTTTTCACTAACTATGTATTCAGTGATTGTAATAATTTATATGTACCTACAACAAAAACTAATACTCAATCGAGAAAAGAGGAAAAGTGTTAAAGTGATTTTTTAATAATATATTGTTACTATGGAACGCTTACAATTTTGAACATCTTTAACAACAAAATACTTGGATCACAGAATAGATTATCCTGATGTATTCTCTGCTTGGATCTTCCACAAAATAATACACAATAAATAACTTTTTATAAAGTTCACGTCTTAAATCAATTATTTATCAAATACACATCTCAATATTATTTAATCAAAAACTCAAAATATTCCCGATTCATGTCAAATATTTAGAATTTTCACTGATTGTCAGTGTCTGACTGACATTATCCTGACAATATTCTATTCAACTGAGTGCGTTGTACGACAAAGATAGATTTGGAAAATATTACCACGGACATTGTGTTCATTTTTTTCGAATCCTGAAAAAACCAATAAATATTTTTAAAAAATCTAAACGCAGAATGAAAGACTAAATTATTACCGAGGGCCGAAAGTCCCTTAGAATAAATAAAAAGTTTATTTTGAATGAGATATTTAAAATTAAAAATAACACTAAATTTTCTCTGAGTTTTTCACCCCTGTAACTTATTAAAATAAACATTATGGAAGTTCTCAGGGACTTTTGGCCCTCGCTAATAACGCAATCTTTCATTCTGCGTTTAAATTTTTCAAAAATACTTATTAGTTTTCTCAGGATTCGAAAAAAATTAATCCCCATTTGAATAGCATTGCAGCAGAAAATACGTACCCATCCCCTTAAAATTAACTCACCACCTTAAAAATGGGACATTTTTGATGTATCTTATTCCCTAAACCTGTTGTCCGAAATTGGCTGGCAACAGTTGGCTATATTTCGGACATTTTTGAAAAACTTAATGATTTAAATCAATCGTTGCAAGGGAAGAGTACAAATGTATTGATTTTGGCTAACAAAATAAAAGCTTTTTATAGAAAAATAAGTTTATGGATAGACGAAATCACTGCTGAAAACTACGAGATGTTTGCATGTTTGGAGAAATTTTCTGAAGAAAACAATATAAAGCTCGAAGAAGAAATTAAAACAAAAATCATCATGCATCTTACAAGCCTTAAGCAAGACTTGGTAATACGATTCCCAGATACGTCACACAGCGACCAATGGATAATTAATCCATTCACTTGTGATCTTAACACTGTAAAGATGAACTTAAAAGAAAAGGAGCAGCTGATCGATTTATTGTCCGATGAAAGCCTTCGATCAATTTTCAAAACCACGGATCTATCCAAGTTCTGGATAATGATGGAAAAGGAATATCCACTGTTATACAAAACATATCTGCTGAAATTGCGGCCATTCGCATCTACATACCTGTGCGAGACAGCTTTCTCCACATTGACTGCTATAAAAACAAAATATCGCTCCAGACTTAACGTAGAACCTGATTTGTGGGTGTCTCTTTCTGATAATATATCACCAAGAATTAATATACTGACTGCAAGTGTGCAAGTACAAGGTTCACATTAGTTTGTAAACTTACGTATATTTACCTATTTTTTTAAAAAATAAAATGTTAAAATAATTGCTTGTCTCATTTAATGCCATCATATGCATAGTTTGCTCTAATATAACTTTCCAAAATAAATAAACTCTTCAACATAATTTACGAAATACAAACAGCTAAGGGAGGATAATTGAAGTTTACCTTAATTTCGTCTTGGACCAACCTTTGCACTTGTTAATTTAGTGATTTTTTTTCTGGGGTCACTCATAACTCTTTTTTTCTCACTCATAACTCAATTTTGGGGTCGCAATATCAAAAAGGTTGCGGACCGCTGCACTACACTTACCGTGGGACCCATTTTCGCGCTTCATTTTCCTACTCTTACCGCATTGTTACCGTTACCGTTAATTGTCGCTTGTCTAGCCGTAGCCTAAGAGCGCGAAACGCGCGAAAAGTGGGTCCCACGGTGAGTGTAGTGGATGGCCAGACTAAGGCTATGGCCAGACTGAGGCTATGGCCAGACAAGTGACAATTTACGGCGCTGTAAGAGCACTAAAATGAAGCGCGAAAAATAGTTCCTATCCTATGTTGCTATGTTGCTTCGCAATATTTTACAGCTTAGTCTCGCCATCCACTAGTCCACTACATTCACCGTGGGACTTATTTTCGCACTTTATATTACTGATCTTACAGCGCTGTAAATTGTCGCTTATCTGGCCTTTTACAAACAAATTGTGGACATCAAGTAAACGACGGCACTGTCCTCTCAGGTTCCTTTTTGTCTGCTGCCATCTTTCTTGGCAAGTGAAGCGATCTTCAAGATTAAAAGTCTCTGACTGGGGGCCCACTTCATTGTGTAAAGTCCTACATGTAGGGCTCGGTCCGCACTGGGGACACAATTCGCATAAAGACATTCAAATGATCGAGGTGACAAAAACTCCAGACGGGGACAGAATCGAAAAGCATATTTCTTATTTGACAGCTTGAGTGACTTCGCCGGGCGGCTATTGTTGCTTTCCTTGAGGTGACTTTCAATAGGTTATTCATTGATTTTTGTTTTGCTTTTTTCATTATTCGAAGATTTAAATAGTGAATATGGCGATTTCGCGTTCAATGGAAGAACACGTGTGTGACAAGTAATTGAGACTCTATGGTGTTAAACAACCCCATCTACTCCCCATGTAAGCGTAACAATACTAGAAGCTACAGATGAGAAATAAATTGGAAATGTATTATTCATTCAAGTTATCTATAAAAGTATTTAGACGTCATTTAGTCCAAGTAATGAAGCTTAAAATAGGACAAAACCTCGCAATTTTTACAAAATGGATCGATTTGCTTGAAAATTTGAGAATAAGTAGTGGATAGTTCAAGGATCAAAATCTATATCATGCCGAAAGGCGCTTTTACCATGGGGGCCACCCCATCTCGTGGTTGGAAATTTTTTATTATATTTTAATTGCAAAAGTTAGTAAAAACGTTCATTCTAAACAAAACACGTTCTATATATTTTTTTCATAAAATTGATAGTTTTCGATTTATTCGCTATCGAAAGTGTTAGTTTTATATCGAAAGAATCAATGTTTTTAATAAGTTTTCTGCTAATAACTCCAAAAGTTTTCGTTTTATCAGAAAAACCTTACTTAACAAAAATGTACCTTTTAAAAAAAATTAACAAAATCATTTTTTTAAATTTTTTTTAAGACCAATAGTAATCGAGCTATACTTTATTATATTTGGCTCTTCTTCGTCAAATGCTAAATATTGTAGTTTCAAAGTCAAAAGACGGGAAAATTATGCATTTTTCGAGGGCAACTTGTTTAAACTAATGTAAAGTACTTAAAAATATCTATCACCAGAGATAAAAAAGTATCTAGCTCAAAAATTAAGTGACTTATAATGAAAAGAATGTCAGTCCCTATTGTTTTTCAGCGAAATAGTGATCGCAAGCAACCCCCTAATCACCACCCTAATTAAAATTAGTCATTGACCTTATTTGGTCTTTTTTATTTATGTATTATTAATAGGTTCTAGAAGTTTAACCGGCTTAGAATGATTAGTTTTTAAAAAAATGAAGTTTAAAAGCGAATAACGAATTTTTGTAGTTTGGAAAAAAATGACCTTTTCTTCAAAATAGCAAGATTAGCATCAGAGATACGAAAAATGTTTCAATATGAGATTTTAGCTTATTTAATTCCCAAGAACCTGGTTTGCAAAAATTTTCTCTACGGCAAAAATTGAGTGATCTATTGACAATTAAAATTTGTAATAACATGCAAAAACCACCTTTACCAACCCTTTCAAAGTCACTTTTTTGCGACTGAGGACTTTAAAAAGATTTAATATTAATAGGCTTATAGAATTTTTAAAATCTACAAAATTGTTTTTTACCACACTTTCTAAGATAAAAAATAAAAAAGTTACGGTTAAAAAATCAATATATTTTTTGAAAAAAAAAAGGAGAAATCCAATTAGAAGCATAATAATGTAAAAAGGTAGCGGTGTTTTTAGTCATTGGCCTTATTCATTCTTATTTATTTGTGTATTATTAATAGATTATAGAAGTTTGACTGGCTTAGAATGATTAGTTTTTAAAAAACCTGGAGTTAAAAGCGAATTACGAATTTTTGTAGTCTGGAAAAAATGGCGTTTTCTTCAGAATAGCAAGATTAGCATCAGAGATACGAAAAAAATTTTCAATATAAAATTGTAGGTTATTTAATTCCCAAGAACTTGGTTTGAAAAAAATTTTTCTGTGGCAAAAATTAAGTGAATCGTATATGAGTATATTGAAAAACATTGATTTTTTATACAAAACTAACACTTTCGATAGGGAATAAATCGAAAACTATTAATATTATCAAAAAAATGTATAGAACATTTTTTGCTTAGAATGCACATTTTCATCAACTTTTGCGGTCAAAATGTAATAAAAAATTTCCACCCCCTAGATGGGGCGGCAACCACCCCCATGGTAAAAGCGCCTTTCGGCATCATATATATTTTGATCCTGGACTATCCACTACTTATTCTCAAATTTTCAAGCAAATCGATCGATTCTGTAAAAATTGCGAGGTGAAAAGCTTCTGTTCCTGGCCTAATTGTCATTATATCAGATTTGAAAATCGAATAACTAATTTGATGGTTTATTATGTATTCGACGACCAGATATTAATTCCATCTTGCATAAAAATAAGGAATCTCTGTTTTTAATTATTATTAACTTTTACTTACTCATCCGTTGCTTTAGGTACACAGCATTTATTCTGTTTGCCGTTTACCACATACGAAGCGCCATTTCTTCTTGTCGTATATAATATCTTCCTCAGCCATTCCATCGAAATCTAATTCCATCTGGTTAGACGTCCCTAGTTCCCTAGGACGTAGTCCAGGATGTGTTTCCCTTCTTCTATTTGGTTCTATCCTCTTTCCATCCTCTCCTTCGCATATGTTTATACCAGAGCAACTTTCCAATTTGTATGTCGTCATTTAGTGTTTCCTTCACTTTTATTAGTTCGTGTATGTGTACCAACCAGAAATGATAAAAATGTTCTTCAAATGTTACCTCTGAAGATTGGAAACCATCATGACAACCCTAACTTTATAATATTACTATCTTTAATAGGAATTAACTAGGTACAATATCAGTTGAAAAAATCAAAACTTCCAACAAAAATTGCTGTTTTAAGCTGCTTTTCCAGTCTCTTTTCTTTTAAATCTCTTACATTTTCCAATCAGTAGATTCATCTCCTTTCCACATTTCTGTCTTCTCGTTGGATTTTTTACGTTGAGATAAAATAGGTACCTACCTATTTTCCATTGCACCTCAATATGTTATCAAATATTCTTTCTAGATCGCGTATTATAATGTTATCAGCATCATTAACCTTTCAGTGAAACTTTGTTAGAATAAGAATTAAGGAGATAGGCGCAAAATTTCGGCGCAAAATCTTCGGCTTTTTAGATGCATTCATTTTTTTTTGTCCTGTTAATGCATTCATTTTGTAATCCTAAGAAAACTTTTTTTTGTATTTTTTAGTATTTTTGAAAAAATTAAACGCAGAATGAAAGATTACATTATGACCAAGGGCCTAAAGCCCCTAAAATTTCTATAATTTTTATTTTAAATAAATTACAGGGGTGTAAAAAAGAGAAAATTTAGTGTGATTTTTAATTTCAAATATCTCATTTAAGAGAAGCTTTTTATTTATTCTAATACTGTGGCCTAGGCATAAGGGACTTTCGGCCCACGGTAATAATGTAGTCTATATTCTGCGTTTAAATTTTTCGAAAATATTTATTAGTTTTTTAGGATTCGAAAAAAATGAACACCATGTCCGTGGTGATATTTTCCAAATCGAACATTCGTTATCTTTGTCATACAACGCACTCAGTAGAACAGAATGTGGTGACAAGATGGTGACAAACAAGGCTAGTAAATATTTGATACGGCTTCAGGAATATTTTGAGTTGTTCATTAAATAATATTGATAGTGTATTTGATAAATAATTATTGATTTAAGACGTGAAATTACTAAAAAGTTATTTATTGACTATTATTTATGTAAGATCCAAGCAGAGAATAGGTACACCAGGATATATTCTGTGATCCAAGTATTTTCTTGTTAAACATGTTCAAAATTTATCTAAGCGTTCGATAGTAACAATATATTATTAAAAAATCACTTTTCTATTTTCTCGATTATTAGTTTTTTTTGTATAGTATATAAATTATTGTAATCACGAAATACATAGTTAGTGCAAAAAAATAATAATAATTAACTGAATTTATAATTTAAGCGATTATACAAGTAACGGTTATACAAGAACATTCAAAAGTAATCTAAATTAATGGTGACAATATCATTGTCAACTAATGTTTACATCTCCATACCAGTGAGAATTTTACTACACGTATTTTGCCATGTAAAGAAAGAAAAAGTAGGAATAGCCGTAAAATATTTGCGCTCACTCTTAAATAGTAGAAAAAACGCCTTAAAAGTATAAAAAATTCAACTTAAAAAAATTAACACAAGAGTCTTTAATTCGTCTTCAAGAGTCGTCACTTAGTCTTATTGGCGCTCAAAATAATGCATACCACCCCTAAATTGTACAAAAGTAATAAACCCTCATTGTGCTGGTTAATTCTACCATCCTAAACAATTATTCTTAATCTAGCGATTGTTGAAATGGATAAAATTTGAATGCATTTTTCCCGGAGTAAAAGCGTGCTGCCCGTATCTATTAATAGAAAAATCTAGATCGCATGAGAATTTTCGATGATGCCCACATACTTTTCACCCCTAATCAAAGTTGGCTGCGTTGCGTCAGTTGCGTGCGTATTGCCATTTAGGCACTTTTACTTTTAATTGGAAGATAATGGACATCAGACAGTATCCTGCGTACAATTTTTCTTACGGGATATAAAGATAAATCATCAAATTCTTGATTGTTTCCTAATACTAGTAATACTAGTATCAAAAGTTCTGTTATGTAAATTTTACACATGTGTCACACATAATCTAAAAATTGTATTTTTCAAAATTGTATTCCAGCATTCGTTGGTTGGTAAAATGTCCACTTGTAATTACGTTTAGGAATTTGTCCATATATTGCTTTTTGCCAACCACAACCATGAATTTTCATTATTGGCTGTGTTTTACACATTGAGATCAATCAGTTTCAGGCCTAGACTTCCCCTAGTACTCATTCTTAATTTTTTTTGTCACTCCACTCTTCCATCTTAGCATTCTCACTTCCGTCCGATAACTCTAAGACTATGGAGGAAGTGCCGCAGAGCTCCGTACTGGGGCCATTGTTTGGGATGTTCTGTAAAATGATATTTTGAAAACCGACTTTGGCATTGGTGTACAAGCAATAGTGTATACGGATGACCTGATTGTGCTGGGGGAGCACAACGAGAACTGGTCAAGCCTGCATAGAGGGGCCCGAGCCCTCAAGAAAGATGCTAGCTGCCAAGAAAACTGAAGCCACGATCCTCAACGATCTAGGGCCAGAAATCATATAGTACCTACTTGACCTGGGGGGAAAAAGGATCTTAGCCGCCAAAAAAGTAAAGCACTTGGGGCTGGTTCTAAATACGACACAGACTTTTGGAGGACTGGCGGTGGTAGAGGAGAAGACTGCGCTGGTAACAAGATACCCAATTTAGGAGGACCAAGGACTGCCAAAAGGAGAATTTTAATGGAAGTGGTACACTCTACTGTACTCTCCGCGACACCGGTACGGTAACAAGTGTTTAACATCAAGAAATATAGAGGGGTGCTAAAGAAAGTCCAAACAAAATCACTGCTAAGAGTAGCACGTGCATACAGAGCAACATCAACTGTGACCATACAAGTGACATAGGATGTGTTACTCCCCTACATACTCCTACATCCACCTGATGGTGAAGAAAAGGATGGCAACTTACGGGAAGCATGAGCAGGAGATAATATTATTAGATAGGAATAGCAGAATAACGGAGTGGCAGAAAGACTGGATTAAATGAGCATAGGGCTTCTTGGACAAGAGTATTCATTTATAACAGAATCGATAAAGTGCGGTGATAGAGAAACTAATTATTTTTTCACTCAGTTTCTACCAGGTCATTGTTCCTTTAGAGGCTACCTGAAAACGATAGGAAAGGTTGTGAATAAAAACTGCATAGACTGTGGAATACCTAACACTGTGTATTCAAGTGCAGAATGTCCGACGAGGACAAAAATGAATTACAGTAAAGTAGGTAGGATAAGTGCAGACACCATAATGTAGGTAGCAATGAGATGAAAGACTAAATATTAGGCAACATTGGATAAGTAAACTCGAAAAAGTCGGAAACAGTAACTCGAATTGTGAAAAAGAAGGACGTATTAGAAAAAACACGGAAAGACATATCAAGTGATGCACTGATCTCGAGAGGGTCTATCGCATGATTAGCCCGGTTGAGAAAGTGGACTTTAATTAGTATGCAGGTAGCTATAGTTGTATCTGTGAACAAGTCTCCTCTGGGGGTACTTCCTATGGGGGTAGACCCGTACACCCTCAACCCAACACACATTAAGTCATCTTTAACGAGACACGGCATGGTACGGTCTTTAGAAGATTTACCACCTTCTTTTTCCTATCACTACACCTTGTGATTTACCGACGATAATTATTATCAGCATACAAATTTGTGTGAGTACATCTTGCTAGTCAAAGAAGAAATACCCATTGTGCAGCAGGCAAGAAAAATACGACGAGAGAGGCCAAGAAGATTAAGTTGTACAGGTTTTTATAAACTTCATTCACATTTTCATTGCTTTATTGTCACGATTATAAGCATTTTTATTCGTATTTTAACCATTTTGTGTAAGTAATTTTCTACCATCGTACCCGAATTAACTACTACTACAGCCTAAGACATACAGCACAACTTTTATTATTGCATAAGCCTACCAATATTTAAAATAAACCGTGTATAATCCACGGCACTGGTTGTAAATTTTGATGATGATAATAATAGTCATGTAATAGATTTTAGTGGTGTTGACAGAGGGTAGCAGAAAAGCGGGCTGATTGTTTTTGAAAGTGTGTACTCACGTGCCACTTCTGTTTAATGTTTTACACATAATTACGCTTTAAATATATGTTTCAACAGGCAAGCAGTGTTGTTTTTCGCGATTTTATGAAGTTCATCAATTATTTAGCTATTTTTTAGAGTAGCTTTATGGATTGAAGAAGTGCTTCAGAATTAGTATTCTGAAGTAGTAGTAGAAGTAAAAATATATTATGTTGAGAAGCTCTTTAAGGTATTTATAAAGAAGTATTAAAAAATTGCTAATAGCTTATGTAAAAAATGTTTTCGATACTAGTGAAAAAAGAACAAGTAGGAAAACTAAGTAGAAAATTAAGGGAAAGAATAATACATGAACTTCAACATGAACTTCTTCGCAAGAAGTATCTATAAGTGACCTTTATCAACGGAGACGACCAGAAATTTTAAGAATTCTGCTTCAGAAACGTCAAAAAAAGTACAAGCACGTAAAACACTGTATAAAAGAGACGAAATTAGAAGCTTTGGGAGAACTCTACAAAAAAAATACTCAGCTCAGAGTACAAGTAAAAGGAAAAATAAACTAAGAAACCAAAAATATATTGTAGAAAAAAATCTATATATAAAGTATTATGTACACCCATTCACCAGAAAACATACGAAGTACAAAGAAAAAGAGAAGAGAAGTAAAACGAAGAAAGTCAAAAGAAAACAAGAAAACATTTGCAGCAATTGAACAGTACATAGGAAAAACAAGGAAATCTGAAACCTGTAAAATAAGGAATAAAAATACCCACCAAAAAGTCTAAATACAGTACATATAAGAATAAGAGTGGGAAGATAACGTATCAGAGGAAAAGCGGGAAGAATACTATAAAGAACTACCCACGTAAAACCGTCCATATTTCATAGGGACAGATACAGAACAGGAGCAACAAAAAGATCAAAATGAAGAACGGATTGAACTTACATTAAGTGAAGTAAAGAATGCCATAAGTAGGTACCATAAAGAACAAGAAATTAGGGAGAACAAAAGAGATTCATTAACTAATTATGTACGTAAGAGAGGAACTACATAGAATGGTAGACGAAATGTTCAGTAACGATATAAATCTGAACGAACTGCCAGTTGAATGGTTCAAAGTACCTACATATTACCTCAAATTTAAGACCACAAAAGGCTTACTGCTGAGATGCTCTACATCTCTGACCCTCTTCAAGATATTCCTAGAGGAAATATTGAAGCCATGGAACAGAAAATTTGTACACACTAAGGTTTACCGATGACCCATACGGGTAGTAACGGCTCAAGAGGAAGACTTGTCCTATATGCTCCAAAAACTTGAAGTGGAAGACGCACAAAATAGACTGGAAATAAGTTTATTTATTTATTTATTACGGGATGTGCGAATTTTTACAAATAACAAAAATAAAGTATCCTAACCATAACACAAATACTAAACTAAGTATTAAATAATTATTAAATATTGTTAAACAAATGATTATAATTTAAGTAAATTAAATTTCCTGAAAATATTATTAAAATGAAAATCTCTGACAATTAAAATCAAATGAAATGAAGACTTCAAGGTAAAGGTCACTCATCTTCGATTCCTAACATACTCAGCCAGGCAGTGCTTAAATCTTACAGATCTTATACCATGTCTTATATCCAGCAGATCATAAGATTGACTAAGGTCATTTCCCAGTGTCTGAATCCTGTTAATTGGAGAGATTTTGCAATAGTTTGTGTGATAGTGTTTTATAGAAAATACGGGCATCTCTCTAAGAATTCTAGTGCTACATCTAAAGTTGATAAGACTTAATAAATCAGAACAGTCGGTGGTATGGTCAAGTAGTTTATAGAGAAAAATTAAATCACATTTAGTTCTGTAGTCTTCTAAGGAACTGATATTTAGCCTTGACCTTAATTCCACCAAAGACATGTTCTTTAAGTTTAATCTATAAGCACAAATCCGGCTAAACTTATTTTGAATTTTTTCAAGGGTGTAAATATGGTTAAAATAGTATGGTGACCAGTGACCATAATATAGAAGCATAAGGCAGGATGCTACGGACGAAAGTAAGATATAGAATTCTATATGTGGGTACGGAAAGATCTCGAGAGTTTCTTGTGATAAAACCTAGATTTGGCAAATTGTTAATGTGTGGGATAAATGACAAGGAACTGTCAAATAACACCCCCAAATCTTTTATTTCAGTCACTCTTGATAGAAGGCTTGTATTAATGTGATGGTTGTAAGATACCTGGCTCTATCAAAGTGATGAGAATAAGTTATTTCTCGGGACTATTTTGTATACTTTAGGGGAGTGCAATTAGAACGAAAACATGCATTGTTTCGGAAAAATTCAAACAAGCTTATATTTTTCTAAAACTGTTTTTGTTAGTTTATATATACATGTTAAAGAAAAAAGTTCTACTTGCGGATTTGTCCGTTAATTGTTTATTAATTGTTTTACTTTGTTTTACTTTGATCAAATATATTTCTATTTTGTTTTTGATTATACTGATTTCGAATATGGCATTGAAATTTGAAAATGCTTATACAGAAGCTCTTATACAGCATGTCTGCGTAGCTAGGAACCACATGGAAAACTTTTTTATTATCAATTTTACGAAAAAAAGTTATTCTTCATAAAATGCTCTTGATAGTCAAAAATCTAAAACTCAACCATCAGATATAAAATTTTATCAATTTTATACGAGTTATGTCAAAAATATGAATTTCGTTAAAGAGTTAAGTACCTTTATATTTCAGAATATCAAAAAATGCTTTTATGCAAAGTTGTTTGAAATTAAAAACTATGTTTAAATACACAATTACATTATTCTAATCGAAAAAATTTTTAAATTTTTTCTCAAGTTACGGATACTCATCATCATTTTATTACAATTATGATAACTATTTTATTATCACTTTTACGAAAAAAGTCATTGTTCATAACATGCTCTCCCTGGTCTAAAATCTAAGATACAACCATCAGATATTAAACCACTTTCCCACTTTTCTAATTTTATACGAGGTATCTAAAAAATATGAATTTTTCTTAAGAGTTAAGTGCCTTTATTATTCACAATATTTTAATTAGATTTTGATTAGATAATGTAATTGAACACTAAAACAAATTTTTTAATTCCAAACAACTTTTCTTAATAACAATTTTCGATATTGTGAAATTTAACGATACTTTACTCTTGAGTGAAATTCATATTTTTTGACATACCTCGTATAAAATTCATTAAATTTGATATTTGATGATTGCATCTTAGATTATATACGATGCAGAGTATTTTATAAAGAATAACTTTTTTCGTAAAACTGATAATAAAAAAGTTATCAATAGGTTCCAAATTACGCAGTAATACTGTATAAGAGCTAAAAAAATTTTGCTGAACATTTATTATTGCTGAAGTTTATTATTAAATGTATTTTAGGTAAGTTTTCCAGAAAAAAGTTTTGATCACTTTATATAAACATTTTTTTAGCTGGTAATTTTCGGTTTTTGTATTACATTTTTGTTATCTTTCTTAACTTTCTCCAAAAGAAGTAGTCTATTTCATTTCTAAAGTAAAATAATTTAGTTCATTTTAAAGATTACATCCTTAGATTTAAAAAAAAAAACACTTATAAATCTGTAATAGATCTGTTCAAACTTGAGTAATACCGTCTTAAAGTGGTGGTAATTCTATAAAAGTACGAAGATTACAAAAATTACATTTTTTAAGACGTCATATCATTTGAATTAAATGTTTAAGATTTTTTTAAATGAAATATCATTTAGTACGATGCTCGAAAGGTAAGTTGTGCAAAATTGAGGGTTTTATAAGAAAAATTGTATTAGTTACACATTTTTAAATCATTTTTAAACAAAATTCATGTAAGGCTCACTTTCCGCCCCCACCGTACTTATGCCCATACATTTTATTTCTTTTTATTATAACCATAAGATAGCTTAATTATTCTTCTTTTAGGTTCAATTTGTAAAATTTCATTTGATCCATTAGTTAAAGAATTACATTAAAATAACTCAACCGTGCACTTTGCCGTACGCTAGTTTACAGTGCGCCAATGTTTATGAGAAGGGTGACTTTAGCGTTATAAATAAAAAATTATAGAAGATACAAATTTAATTTTAGAAAATTCTTTATATTAGGTTTTTTTTGTAGAACTTTCTGAATTTTTCAATGGTTAAGTCATTTTTGTTCTAAAATTTATATTTTCGGAGTTATTTAAAAAAACATCAAAATTCTTAGTTCATTTGTTTAATAAAAAATGAAGCACCCACTTCTCGAGTAGAACTTTTTGATATGTTGCTTATTAAACATTTCTTAATGAAATTGCAAAAAGTTCTATTTTGTTTGATTTTTTCCGAAGTGAAAATCTACTTGATTAACGATATGCACTCCCCTACTTGATTAATCGTCAAATATTTTAATCGTGAAAATGATCTTTTAGAATCAGATATAGCTTTGGATTTTTCTATAACTTTAGGATATATCTGAATTCCTTTATTTTAGATTCATTTATCTTAGATTTTCTGTATAATAAAATACAAACTAAAAACTTGAGAAAATCATCAGATCAATACAGAAACTACTAAGAAGTCCTCTTCTGTGGAAAATGATCAATCCGATCCTCAAATAAATAACAAATGTAAAGTCTAATTAAAAACAATTCTTCTTCTTTCTTTACTTAATACATTTAATACTTCTTTGGTTAATTGCATCAACGTATTTATTCGAGCAATACAAAAAAATCGTTTAAGGCCTTCTATATAAGATTCCCTCATCCAAACTCAAACATCGAATCTCCTCTCGCGTATGTGTTACCTTCGGGACCTCTCATCCTCATCCCACTAACCAAACACACACAGCTACTCCCATCCTTAGAAGTCAAATGAAAATGAACATCTTGCGAAACCGAACCAGTTCCTTGGTTTGAATGTTTAAGTAGGTATCAGAAAAGGGACACTGACTCAAAGGGACAAGGGTAGCGGATTGAGAAAAGAGACGTTGGGGAAGCCCGTGGGAAATATTGCTTTATACAACTGGATCATCCGTTATGAGGTCCGTTGGGCTCTTTGTCGCGTCTTTTGCGTAAGATATAGGAGGTCAGAGGCGTAGGTGAAGGGGAGGCACTTAAAAACAAAAATCCTGCAATATTTTCCAATAAGATTAAAATTATCTCATTTCATTTTATTGTAATATCTATGTATTTACATTAGTTTTAGTAAATAATCATCCTTTATCTAACAAACACATGAAGAGAAGTATCCATTCTCAAATGTGGTCTCGAGGTAAGGAAGTACAAAACTCAAAGGATTAACACAAAATGTATATATTAATAATATATGACCATTTTATTAATATATACATTTTGTGGTACTTCTTTGAGTTTTGTATTTCCTCATCCTTTATCTGTTTATATTTTAAATTTCACAATTGTTTAATTTTTTTTGCCTACACATTTTTTTAGTTCTTTAATATATATTTTATTTTGATAACCTTCATCATTTCAGCGTCTGGACTTTATTGTCTGTTCCGGCTTCATCTTTTCAAGAGGTTTCCTACCCTTCCTCTTCCTTTAGGTTTGTAATTTAGATTTTATTTGGTTAGTGATTTTCATTTACTGTGTTTTTATACAGTGAGGACGTTTGAGTTGTAATAAATTCATTATCTCGAAAAGGGGCCAATATATGTCATACTAGTGACGTCATCCATCTGGGCGTGATGACGTAATCAATGATTTTTTTAAATGAGAGTAGGGGTCGTGTGATAGCTCATTTAAAAGGGTATTTAATTCTCTATTTAGTAATATAAACGTTAGCATAATTATTTATACAGGGTGTCCAAAAAAATTTTTTGAATAAAATTTATTGGGACAAAAAGAAGAATGTATGTAATTCATTTATTTCAAAATATATTTGAGTGCTGTCAGAAAACAGAAAGAAATGTTTATTTGACAAATAAACATTGTTTTTCGTTTAAACTCAATGTTAAAACTGCCACCCACCTGTCTCTTAGCAGTTTGAACATTGAATTTAAGCGAAAAGCAATGTTTATTTGTGATATAAACATTATTACTTGTTTTTCTGACAACAGTAATATGAATTTTGAATTAAAAAAGTTGCTTACATTCTTCTTTTTGTGTAAATTAATTTAATAATTTTTTTGTACACCCTGTATAAATAATTATGTTAATGTTTATATTACTGAATAGAGAATTAAATATCCTTTCAAATGAGCTACCACACAACCCCTACTCTCATTTAAAAAAAATCATCAATTACATAATCACGTCCAGATGGATGACGTCACTAGTATGATATGTATGCCAAGAAGTCATAATTTAAAATTAAAAATCGACCTGTCTCAGGATTTCTCTCCAGATTCACCCATTCTCGAGATAATGAATTTATTCCAACTCAAACGTCCTCACTGTATGTTTTCATTTTGTTCTATATTATTTTATTGTGTAATCTTCTTTTATGTGATCTGAGTAGATATCCAGTTCAAAAATCAGGGTCTAATAGCATTAAAGAAGGTTTAAGGAGAGTGTTGAAAGATGAACAATTTGTCACAGTTCATGCTGGGTGGGAAATTGCTTTCATCCCAACTGCTTCAAATAAAAGAGAAGAGAAAAAAAATATATAAACAGTGCAGTAGCAGGGAAATAAGTCAGATTCAGATCTTTAAAACGATGTATACCATCGCCAAAAATTAAGCGAAAGCAGCAGTATCAAAAGCTAAATCAGAAGCGTATACAAAGCTGTGCGTTCAGCTGGTATCAGCTGAACAAATTGGTCTGTGTATTCATTCAAATCTGATAAAATATATCAACCAGGAAAGGATATCAAAGATATCAAAAATAGTCAAAAATAGGGCAAAGAAAACAAAAGATTTTAATCAAATTAGATTGTTAGATAACAATAGATGTTTACAAAAACAAGGGAGACGTACCTCAATGTACAAACTGCTGGGCTATAAAACTACTTAGTCACACCATAAAAATATGGGAGAGAGTAATCGATAGATACGTGAAGAATCCGAAATATCCGGTAATGAATTTGGCTTTATGAAGGGTAGATCAACAACAGATGCAATCTTCATTATAAGGAAAAATACAGGAAAACAAACATACGCTCATATGGTATTCATTGATCTTGTGAAAGCATATGAAAGAGTTCCTCAACAGATTCTCTTGTGGGTACTCCGTAAGAAAGTAGTCCCCGGTGAATATGTAAAGATATGGGAATAATGTTAAACATATTATACAATTATCTATAAGTACTTACGTAAAATTTTCATCACATATTTATTATATTTCAATTGATTACATATAAGTTTATATTTATATAAATCAGATCGATTCTATTCTACATTAATTCATTGCTTCTATTCTATTATGGTATATATGATAATATGACTAATCTTTGTAACGTTAGACATCGTGGATGCTTACAAATTAACCCCTTAAATAAATATTTGCCGACGCCTCCGATCTATGTATGTGTGTACTCACTGTGTACATTTTAAGATAAAGGGGTATAAGGATGAGTTCCTGTAGGTATCACATTCTCAAGGTTGCTTACAACCAACGGTTTTTAGTCCTAACCGATTTAGATAATAAAAAAGAGAAGAAAATGTTTAAACTTATATTATAAAGATCACTTTTTATCGATATAAATATTATTAAAGTTAATATTATTAACCCGCGGGCAGTCGCGCCGTTAGAAAAAATCTAACACTTTATCGTTTTTCGTGATAACTTGATGAAAAATTTTGTAACATAACTTTTCACTCGTAAGTGCCTCGAGGAAGGGTGTAGTAATGCGGAGGTTTATTTTTTTCTCCTTTTTTTTCTTCTTCTTTTTTTTGGAATTTATGGCTTTGCTGAGAAAAATTAGCTTTAATAATTGAATACAATGGAAAAACGCTGTTAAGTCAATTTTTTAAATTTTTGGAAAACGCGATTTTAGATTCAAAACTTCATAATTCATAAATAAACATGCTAAAACAGTGTTGTATTGAGTATTTGACAACTCATATATACAGAGTATGATATTATAAAACTGAAATTGTCATGTACAGTAGGTAACAAGAGAAATTTAAAAAAAAACAACCAAAGGTCTAAAGGAAAAAGGCAAAACGCTGTAATTGACAAAATATAATATTCACTCAACGAAAGAAAAAAATAAACAGAATTAAATTTGTTTAACTTAGCTTAAGCTAAAAACATTAATATTATCTGTTAGATAAAAAATAAGTCATGTTTTTATTTTAGCTGATCAAAACACATTCTTCCTTTTTCTGAACAAACTTTTTTTAAAACTTTGTAGATTTTTGTATTTTGCCATTGGAATGGGCAGTGACTCAGTATAGGACCGAGAAGGAAAAACGAATTCTTTTCCCGTATACGGTGGTTCCCTACCAGTCACTTTTTTGTTAATGACGGCAGAAACTATTGTTCCATTGTAGGTGTCTCTGAAATAAATTAGTCTGGGATATTGCTTTGAAATGCCTAATTCTATTATTGGTCTAGTTTTAAAAGGTGCTTTTGTAGCATACATAGGTGCAAGAAAAGTGTCCCAGCTACGCACCAAGTAGTTATCAACCACTTCTACCTTATAAGGCGCAAGTTTTTGACGAGCCAATCGTAACACTGCTTCCCAATCTTCTGGGGTTTCTGTTGCACTTTTTTGGTTAACGATACCAAAATCTTTATCCGTCTCCATGTAGGAGTGACTTCTTATAGGAAAGGTCACTAAAATAGAGTCAAATCTGTTTATTTTATGGACTAAATAATGTAGAAACCGGAATACTGTCCAATTTTTATTTTGGCCTCCACACGAATCACAGAAAATCAATAAGTTACGAACTTCAGGAGGAAGCTGGATTGTCACATAGTCATACAGAAATGAGCAAACTTCATTGGCACCCTTTCGAGCTATTGTCTCAGGATACGAGTACATAACAACATCATTATCACTAAGTCGATGGACATTAAAGGAGTAGAAAGACAACTGCCTTTTATAATACACGTCCGTCGTTACTCGTAATATTAGCCATTGGAGGGTTTTAATTATAGTCCATGGCTATGACTTTATATTCTCGTGAGGTCCTTGCTCGTAGTTTAGCTTTTGTTTTTCGTTTGTAAAATGTCTGTGCTTTCAGCAAGTGAAGATTCTGCCCTGTTTTAAGTTTATTAATTAATTTTTCATCTTTACATTCCCTTATTTTTATTTTTGAAGCATCACAAATGCCGCAAGTGTCGGTTCTGGGATACCCAAAGGAGATATTAAAGCGTGTGTTGAATGTTTTTCTATATACTTCATAGCACACTGCTCTATTGGTATGTTTCTCAAGGAACATTTTGTGCTTCTTTTTAATGTTAAGTTCCTCTGGAAGGTACTTCCTGCTAGATTTTTTAGGCTGTAGTGAATTATGCGCCTTTTGAATAATTTATTGTGATTTAAAATTAACTGCTTAGTTTCTTCAGACATTTTATTGGGTCTTGAGCCATGTTTACCTCTATTGTCCTTGGCAATTGTACCATGTTTTAGGGCTTTTTGTACAGTTTGTAATCTTCTCGTGGATATGCCATGAAGAGCAACAAAAGCTTTTTGACAAACCTGAACGTCTTTTGCAGGTGATGTATGCCCCTCATCATTAGTTATCGCAAGGCAAATTATGTAATAAAAAGAGCCATCTCTTACGTTGCAATTCTCTTCGTCTTTTCTTGGCCTTCTTTGAGATGCAGGAAGTATGGATATTAGACCACCCAAATACACACTTTGCTCGTCCCAATTCAGCATAGAATTAAAATTACGAATATGTAATTGTATTTTTTTGTTCAACCGTTATATTTTCAAAACACTGATAACGTTTGCAACGGCAGTCCTCGCCTGTTTCGTGAGTTTGCACTTTTAGCTACATCACGTATTCGCCCAAAACTTTTTCGTTTTCTTGTAGTTTTTGACTGTAAAGCCTCTTCAATTTCACTGTCCCCACTTTCCATATTAATAAACAATAGTTCAAACTTACTAAACGTTAAAAACAAACTGTGATTATGATAATAATGATACTAAAATAAACAACTTGTATGAATGCTGAACATTGACTCTGATTTTCCGTTGTAAATTGTCCCTACGGATAGGCGCATTGAGCACCTAAATCTGACTTACAGCATTGTTTATAGTTTAACCTTGACTTGCAGCGCTCTTCCATTGTACAGCATTATTTTATTCGTTTGTAACGTTTGACTTATTGCACTTTTATTTTGTTTGATATATTTGTGGATTGTACTACGTGTATCCAAGTACAGCGTTTTTCCCTTGTAGTCTTCAATTGTTAGAATAATATTTCTAACATTACAAGTAAATAAAAATACTATGACATAAAGATTTGTTGTAAATTCGCGTTTAAATTCGTATTGTTAGACAAAATTTAACGCGCGACCGATTACGTGACAGAAAAGAGCGCGACTGTACCCGGGTTAAAGAATAAAAAAAATAGATTTACCAAGAATCTGTGCAGCGTATAAAAAAAATTCAAACAAGAAATGTAGCTGAGATAACTTTAAACAAAAATTAATTAGAATATTGTGTGTAGAATGAATCGTTCTGTCAGAAACAATGCTTGGAATAACCGGCGATTTTGAATGTGTCCGCGCGCGAAATCATTTATTTAAATAAAATAATTAATTATATTAAATCGACGGTAAAAATATTGATATCTTTTGATCAGAGCATCCCATCGACATAAATCAAAATGCCTTTTAAAGCTGAAAAGTGCAGCTTTCATTTAAAATTTTCGTTTAAATTAATTTGCAAAAATACTTTTTTTAGATGATTTTCAAAAATTTATTTCAGCAGTTTCTTTTTCACACCAATAGCTTCTTTCGTAAATCATCAACACTTTTTAGTAGACATTCCTGTAAACAATATTTTACAATATCTTCCTGCTATCAATAAAACAAAATGACGAATTCCCGAACAAACCGCGATATGCCGATATCCTAAATAATATTTTGTTTATGACCCCATAAAAGCTACAGCACACATTCTTCAGCTTTTATAGGGTGTAAATTATATGACATAGCGCCCTATGAATTTTAAAAGTCACGAATATCAATTTTGAGCATTGCGTTGTAAATTTTCTACGACTTTACCAACTGTATGTAGAGGCAAACTCTTTTTTTATTATATCCATGCAACTATTCCAAATCGGTTTCTGTTTGCAACGTCATGTATGTAACTTCATTCGACGATACAACTTCCATTAAATCACAAAACTAAAGATTATCTAAATCTGTAATAAGGGCACAATGTCGACCAGATGTAATCAATTTATTAAAGTACTTCAACACAGATGAACAAAATATCAACTCGATAATATTTTTTTATTATTTTATCTCAGTTTTGTGACGAAGCTATTAGGTAGGTCAAGCCATTTACTACTTACTACTTTTTTTTTGTCCCTTGTTCAGTATTTAGTTAGATGTTAATTTAAGTTTGCCACCAAAATTATTTATTAATAAAATGACATTCGAGGATACCTTCTTTTTATTGACGAAATGCCCCTGAGGATGCTCTTGTGAGCGAAAGTATAACTGGCTTTCACTTTTAACTACAAATAAATAATTTAACAAAACATTCTAATAACCTCTCATTTCACCGTTTGCTACTGATACTGTTTTGTCTTGCTTGAGGCCTTTGATCGTTTACAGTTTTTTGAATGTACAGCCCAAATGTGTAGTGACTGTACATATTACACAGTCATAGTCTCACCAAGTTGTCATCTGTCAGCCATCACTTGATCATTTACGTCAAGAAAAAGTAATACTTCATTACTTCATTCTTCATTCTGCCTCCATATTGTAAAATGTAGAACCTACTGGCAATTTAATTTATCTGTTTTGTCTCTTGTTCAGTGTTTAGTTAGATGTTAATTTAAGTTTGCCACCAAAATTATTTATTAATAAAATGACATTCGAGGATACCTTCTTTTTATTGACGAAGTAAGTCTAGAAACGTTTTTGTACTTTTTATCATATCACCTTCGATTTTTAGTCGAAGTCTGTAACTTTTTTCCTCTTCTACAATGGCGTTTTCTTTACTTATTTCAGATGCCCCTGAGGATGCTCTTGTGAGCGAAAGTATACTTGGGCAAGATTTAATTAAATTCAGTGCTCGATATCTGCCTTTTGACTTTAAAATTCATTTACTACTTAGCCGATCTGATGGATGACAATGATAATAGTCTAAGAGCAAGTGAACCCTCCGACTAACGGTCATCCTGTAAGGCTAGAAATTTGTGTAGTGATAATTCATAACACACCAAGGCTAAAAACCATGACCTGGCAGGCATCAGCCGTGCACGTGTATCTACCAGCTGAATCGAAAGTGCAAATTTAGGGGGTAAAATAAACTTTCTCCTGTAAAGTTGAAATTTAAGTATGTGTTTGAGTAAGTCATTTAGAAGAAATGTGTACAATGACAGGCGATTCTGAAGAGCAGAGGACCTTACCAGGCGAGGGGAAAGATTATGGGTTTTTCCTAAAATTATTTTTTTTTTGCATCGAACAAAGTTTTTTTAGTTTTCTTTAGTTTTTTTGAATCATTCCAAACAGAAAAGGTCTTTAGTGACTTTTCTCTTAGGTTAATAGTTTTTGTTGCGTAAGCGATTAAAAATTTTGAAAATTGCGAAATCGGCCATTTTTAACCCTAAATCGGACATTTAACTAAAAATTTCAATGTTGCCAAGGTAGATAGATATTCTTTAAACATTGATTGATGAAATCCCGAAGAGTTTTTTGCAATACAATATCGAAAACCCCTTTGTTTTCTAATTGCTAATCAAGCGGGCGCGACACTGTAGTATAAATGAGGACATCTGAGCGTGATGACGTAATCGATGATTTTTTTTAAATGAGAGTAGGGGTTGTGTGATAGCTCATTTGAAAGGTTATTTAATTCTCTATTCACTAATATAAACATTAACATAATTATTTATACAGGGTGTACAAAAAAAATTTTTTTATTAAATTAACTTTGATTAAGTTACAAATAGAAGAATTTTTTTTTGTACACCCTGTATAAATAATTATGTTAATGTTTATATTACTGAATAGAGAATTAAATAACCTTTCAAATGAGCTATCACACAACCCCTACTCTTATTTAAAAAATCATCGATTACGTCATCACGCCCAAATGGATGACGTCACTAGTATTATATATATATATATATATATATATATATATATATATATATATATATATATATATATATATATATATATATATATATATAAAACAAAATATGCACAAGATGGAATGCAACCATAGACACGTGTTTCTGACTTATTAGTCGTCATCAGTATGATATAGCTAAACACGCTAACCTCTCCTTGTTTATATATATATATATATATGCCAAAAAGTGCTAATTCAAAAATAAAAATCGACCTGTCTAAGGATTTCTCTTGAAATTTGCCCGTTCTCGAGATAATGAATTTATGCAAACTCAAACGTCCTCACTTATACTACAGTGTCGCGCCCGCTTGATTAGCAATTAAAAAAAACAAAGGGGTTTTCGATATTTTATTGCAAAAAACTCTTCGGGATTTCATCAATCAATGTTTAAAGAATATCTACCTACCTTGGCAACATTGAAGTTTTTAGATAAATGTCCGATTTAGGGTTAAAAATGGCCGATTTCGCAATTTTCAAAATTTTCAATCGCTTATATAACAAAAACTATTAACTTAAGAGAAAAATCACTAAAGACCTTTTCTGTTTGGAATGATTCAAAAAATCTAAAAAAAATTTGTTCGAGGCAAGAAGAATAATTTTAGGAAAAACCCCTAATATTTCCCCTCGCCTGGCAAGGTCTTATGCTCTTCAGAATCGCCTGTCATTGTACACATTTCTTCTAAAGGACTTACTCAAACACATACTTAAATTTAAATCTTACAGGAGAAAGTTTATTTTACCCCCTAAATTTGCACTTTTTGATTCACCTGGTAGATACACGTGCACCGCTAATGCCTGCCAGGTCATAGTTTTTAGCCTTGGTGTGCTATGAATTATCACTAGATAACTTTCTAGCCTTACAGGACGACCGTTAGTCGGAGGGTTCACTAGCTCTTAGACTATATGTATCAATGCAAGTGTGAGAAAAATATATTGGTGTTTTTAGTAAATATATCTATTATAATTTTTGTGTCTTTGGATTTGTCTTCGTTGGGAATAGGATAATTAATATTAAAATATGATGAAAAGAAAATTACAAATTTGTGTACAAAATCTGACGTTTTTTATATTCCCTACGATTCATCAAGGGAAAAGTGTAACTGCGGGGAGCCTACAGTTCATAAAAATGTCGTATTAACGTGATTCTTAAATTTTGGTATTATTTTTAAGTATTAAAATTAGTTTAATATTTAAAAATATATATAATTAAACTGTTTAAAATATATTTACCTCATTAAAATCATAATAGAAGTAGAACTTCTTAAGTGCGTACAAAGTACACACATTCTTTTTATTTAAGACACATTTTTTGCGATAGGGGACCCCTGGGGCCACTTAGGAGCTAAAAATATGGCTAAAGGGTTTTTTAAATATGTAGTTTCGAATGCCCAATACCAAATAAGATTATACCATCTTATCCCGCTATAATATTTATTAACTAAGACCAGTGAGAATATTAATTTAAAAAAATAATCACCACAAATGTTCATGGCATCTCTCTTGTTTCAAATACATTTGGTGAATTCCATACTTTATCCCAACCCTGTATATTGTGATCAATTGACTAATTATTGTCTATCAATTATTAATCAGTTTAGAAGATCTACTGTATCTATCGCATATCAATTATTTGATCCACTAAATTATAATAATCGGACTGTTTTCGATCTACGTTAATAGTTGATGTCGATGTCTAGCCAGAAAATTTTACATAAAGGTAAATTTAGAGATAATTCTGTTCCAAGTTTTAACTTAATATTAATAAAGTTCATCATTAACCTCAAATTAAACCCTTTGGTAGTTTCAACGCGGGATTAATGAAACACTGATTGAAATGTAATATAATTATAAAACCGTTTCTGGAATAATCTCTCCACTTATGTACACGGTGTCCGAAAAATATTTAATACAGCAAGAGAGACAAAAATAAACATAATATACAGGGTGTTTCATTAATAATTGTCCATATAGTAACTGGAGAAACATTAGGACAAAATACGAATATTTAACCTAAAACACATAAATAAAATGTGGATCCTTACTGAGTTACAGGGTGTTTTATCTAAAAATTTAAAAACTATTTTTGCTCAGCATTTTAAAACTATTCGTCGCATCCTTTTCATACTTGGGACAAAATGCGACTACCAGACACCGTACTAAATTATGATAAACAAACATTTCTAGCTACTACCAGAGGCGTACGACAGGGGATAGCGAATGGTTGACCCTTCTTAAATTCTACGCCACTGGAGGAATTACTATTTTAGTACCATTTTTAGATTGTCCAATACTTTCTACGTAAATAATATACTCTTCATTGGTAACGATAAAGTCATTAGTTTTCGAGATATTTGAAGTTAAATATGAAACGGCACAGTTATTTTGATTAATTTATGATATGATTCATATGATTAAAATTTAAAAATTATTTGTACCCAGTACTTTAAAACTATTTGGCGTATCCTTATCATACTTGGCAGAAAGTGTAGGTACTGTACACCTTACTAAATGAAGATAAATAAACGTTTCTAGCTACTACCAGAGGCGTACGACAGGGGAGAGTGGCTGGTTGACCCTTCCCCAATTCTACGCTACTGACGAAATTGCTATTTTAGTGTAATTTTTTGATTTTGCAATATTTTTTATGTAAATAATATACGCTTCATTCGTAACGATAAAATGATGAGTTTTCGAGATATTTGAAATTAAAAATGAAGCGACACAATACACTGATCAAAATAAGTTGTCGTTTCATTTTTAACTTCAAAGATCTCGAAAACTAATGACTTTATCGTTACGAATGAAGAGTATATTATTTTCATAGAAAGTATTGGAGAATCTAAAAATTGAACTAAAATAGCAATTTCGCCAGTGCCGTAGAATTTGGAAAGGGTCAACCATTCACTTTCCCCCGTCGCACGCCTCTGGTAATAGCTAGAAACGTTTGTTTAACATAATTTAGTAGTTGGTACAGTACCTATACTTCCTGCCAAGTATGAAAAGGATACGTCGAATAGTTTTAAAACGCTGAGCAAAAAAATTTTTTAAATTTTTGGATAAAACACCCTGTAGGGTGTTAAGGATAGTTGGAAAGACATAATGGGATAGACTAAGCAGCGAGACTATTAGGAGAATGGCCAACCAAGAACCAATAATGAATAAACTAAAAAAGAGACAAATGAATTGGTATGGGCATTTGATGAGGATGCAACCCAACAGAATTACGACAAGAATCCACGAAGCAAGGAACATTGCAAAAAGAAAAAGAGGCAGACCAAGAAAAAAATGGATACAGCAAATAGTAGAGGCGTGAAAAGTTAAAGCAAAATCACTCGAGGAATTAAAATTGATGGCGGAAAACAGAAAAGAATGGAAGAGATGAGTGAATCCAAATCCGACACCCTGATAGGGTACAAGAAAGGGGAGAAAGAAAGAAAGAAAGAAAGAGGAGCAAACAATGACCAAGCTCCAGGACCAGGTGATTTACTTATCTAACTAATTAAATATTCCAATATTGCACCACGGCAAAATACGAAAGGATTTTTTTTCTTTTGTAAATGAAAACCTTTTGCATAAAGATTCCCTCTTCTTCTTGGCAGACTTTACAAATCGGGGTGAGTCTCTGCCGCATTTACTATAGCCCTCCATATTCTACGATCTTGCGCTTCCCATTGTTGTATCCCAATCCTTGATTAATCGGCTTCAACGTCATCCTTTCATCTTGTTCTGGGACGGCCTACTGATCTTCTATCGTCTGGTCTCCCAAAAAACACTGTCTTTAACAATCCGACTGCCTCTGATATTACCACATGAGCTGCTCATCTTATCCGGTTAGCTTTTATATATCTGACGATGTTTTCAGTAGCATACAGAGTCACCAATTCAACATTGCGGCTTCTTCTCCGTTCTCCTGGCAATTTGTCTCTTTAAGGGCCAAATTCATTCTGAGAACCTTCCTTTCAAACACCAGTAGCTTATTTATTTCCCGCTGATGTAGAGCCCATGTTTCACTTCAGTATGTAATGGACACGGAATGTCTTTTTAGTAGCTTAGGTCTTAATAACGATGATAATAGGAGTATAATGCTCTCTTCCACGCAGCTATCCTTGCTAGGACCTCTTTTTCTATGTGGTTGTAATATGTTATTACCGCTAGAGATATTATTTAAACTCTTTTACTACTTTGAAGTTGTGGGCAATAATAGTTATGTTTTGCCTAACTCTTGCCAAGGCAACCAAGTGACGTCAATAACGTCGAGGAAACGTCAGTTTTTAGTTGAATATATACACGTATTTGAACATTACGTCGTAGAAACGTCTTTTGTAGGTGATTTTATTTACGTAAGATTAATGACGTTAAAATACGTTTAAAAACACGTTTTCATTTGATAGCCTGACGTCCCAAAATTGGGAGGAGCTTAAAGACTTTGTAATGCTTTTGACTCCAAACAATTTCCATAAGAAATTTTTTATTTACTTTTTTTTCGTTTAGATTTTTAGTTGAAGAAACGTGTTAATTAAGAAGTTTTTGTTAGTTTTTCTTAAGTGAGTTAATTCAATGCAATAGTTCTTCTTGAAAACTGTTTGAGGTTATGTTATTTGTTTTGTTTTGGTATTTATTTTATGTTAATAAACTAATTATATGTTATCGAGTTTAATTCAATTAATTTGTTAATAAATTATTTATTAGTTTATATGTTGTTTCAGTTTTGACACAGTAAGTATATCTACCTATATAAAAAGTGAAAATTCTATATTTGTTGCATTGAGGGTATTGTAATTCTATAGGTACATTTTAGAATTTTAGATACTCTTCCATTTGGTTTTACTTTCAGCCTACGGGCTAAATTTAATCCAGTTAAATAGTTAAATGAAAAATTGCAATACCAACAATGTCCATACGAATAATTGTTGTGTATTTTTAAAACCATAAAATGGAAAATAATCTAAAAACGATATAAAAACTACGTTATTGATATCACGTAGGTTAAAACGTGATCAAATAGACGTCAATTGTCGTAGGACAAATTCACGTGACTTTCGACGTCGAAAAAACGTGATAAACTGACGTGGTTTGGTGATAATTATGACGTCTTTTCAACGTTTTGTAAAACGTTGATTGCCTGAGTGGTCCTGGATTTATATTTACTAGTATGTATTTGGTATTTTCTTCATTTAATTGAAGACCCAGACTACATATTTCCTCCTCGAGTTATGAAAATATACCTCTCCCACCTCATCTCTTTTAGAATGAGCGACTGCATCTAGATCATCAGCAAAGATCAACAATAGTTTTGATCGTCGATAAAGATTCCATCTACATAAACGAAAACAAAACCATTTATAGTAATTAACGAGCTACTAATGTTACATTTGTATCTAACGATATAAACGTCACATATTTGTTATTTTTCTTTAAATAATCAGTTTATGACTGGCCACTGTCGCCGATCCTGTCTGCGCTTAAGGTCACAAATTTGATATTCTTGGCTAAACTCAGCTTGTAGTGGACGACACTATTCTCTTAATATTACAACTTTTACAGCAATATTTTTTAAATGATTGTTAGTAAACAGAGTCCATCGTGATTGACAAATTGATTACCAAAATCCACCACTTTCCCATAATTATTTGGTACACGAGTTATTTGACAAAGTTTAATGAGTGGATTATAAATGTGGGTTTAACAATGAAACTGATATTTAAATATTTAAATGACGACCGTAAATGTAATTTACTTGATATTGTATAAGGTCTGACATTATTTTGGTTTTAATGAGAGGTATTGATTGTTTTTACACACGATTTATTGAACGATTACATATTCGTTACACGATATAACACGATATAATATTCGTAGAACGCAGATAGAAAACTTTTTAGTTGGTAAATTTACATGGATGCAAATAAAAGTAACTCTTAAAATAAGGAGGTGATTACATTGTACAACAGCTGCAGCTTCTTATTCATAAAATAATCCCCACGAACAGAATACGAGATGAATGGAGGACGATCATGCTGATGTTCTTCAAGAAAGGAGATAAGAAAGACTCGATATTATCGAGCAATAATTATCGAGCAATAATTATTTTTAATACAACACTCAAATTGACAACAAGCATAATAGCGACAAAAATAAACGAACGAATAACTCTGCAAGAGGAACAGCAAGGATTTCGGAGACGAAGATTATGCACGGATGCAGTTTTTGTAATAACACAAATAAAAGCAAAGTTGCTGGAATACAACAGACCAGCATATTTATATATGTACCTGATAGATTTGAAGAAAGCGTTTGATAGAGTGAAATTCGGAACGCGGTACATTTATCATGCAAAGGTAATATCACTGGATCTACATATAATAGTACAAACCATCACTGGCGAAGCGTCCATGTAACCACTGTTACCACTGGTAACAGTTAAAAATCTTGCAAATAAATATTTTATGACGATGAATAATTCTATTTACCAATATTTTTACCAATAGAAATATATTATTATATTATGTGGTAATAGTACCTAACTCAGTAAATATCTCACTAAATAGCCAACTACTCGTAGACACGAAAATATTGGCGAGTTTATGTGACTCCGTTGCACTTTATTATACTCTGTTGCCAGACTCATTTCTGGTGACAATGGTTATATACGCACGCTGGCGCTCGGAACCGGGTAGTGACTGAAAATTTTGAAGAAGCAACGGCATAAGCGCGCTGTGTATCGGTAGGGCTGTTACCAAATTTAAAATTGGTGACAGTACCTATAAAAAGTGTGCGTGCAGTTAACCATAGATGAGTGTCGCTTCTTAATCGATCAACTACTTGAAAAGTAATTCTCCTTGTATAATTTTGAAGAAAAAAATGAGATTATTAAAAATGAAAGACCTATTTTAAAAAATTTAAAAAAGGAATCAACAAAAGTAGTTCGATATTTTAAATTTAGTTGGTACAGTGAAAATCTTTGGTTATATTATCGTTGCAAGAAAAATAGACTGTATTGTTGGCCACGTCTTCTGGTTTCTCCAGAAAAATGGGTGGACCAGGTTCACGATTTAAATGGTGTTAGATTTTTAAAAAGGAGACATGAAATTTCTCCGTTATAGTCCAGGGTAATAAGGTTTTTCCCATGACACTCGAGCAGCCAGGGTACTGATGCGTTTTTTCGACAGGTAATACCTATAAGAGCAAATTGTAACTATTTCCTGCGTAGGATCTGGCGGCCATTTTTATTTATAAACAATTAAGTGTCAAAAAATGGCATTTTTTCCTTTTTTTTTCAAATCAATGGAAAATAGTGAAACTAATGGTTTTTTTTAGTACAAATATCTTTGAGATTATGGAAAAAGCTTTAAAATGACGTATGACAAAATTTGATATACTCATTAGTTGTTAATATAATTGCGAAAGAAGTCGGAATTGTAAAAAAAATTAATTTCGCAATATCTATTGTAAAAATTAGTGTACAGCTTTGAAATTTTTGTCATATGAGGGTTCTTTAGTGCTTAATATGTGATAAAAATTTCAAAGCGATTCATTCAATTGTTTAAATTTTATTCAAATTGTTTATCCCAGAGAGCATTTTTTTGCAATAACGTAAGTTAGAAAAAAATGACGTTAGAACCATTCCATAGATGTCAAATGAAATAGCATGAGCTGTATTTTCAACTTGGTTTAAAAAAAGCGAATAAAAAATGCATTTATTAGTAATAAATAATTATGCAAAAGTATCGTAAATCTTTCCTTATAAACTTTTTATTTTGTTATATAAGAAATTATATATATATTTATTACAATTTTTTATCAATTATGATATAAATAACATTACTTGGTAGTTGTGCACTTAAAACAGGGTAAAAAAGTTAATTTTTTTTAGAAAAAGTTATTAAAAAATTTATAAGGAAAGATTTACGATACTTTTGCATAATTATTTATTACTAATAAATGCATTTTTAATTCACTTTTTTAAACCAAGTTGAAAATATAGCTCATGCTCTTCTATTTGACACCTGTGGAATAGTTCTAACGTCATTTTTTTCTGACTTATGTTATTGCAAAAAAATGCTCTCTGAGATAAACAATTCGAATAAAATTTAAACAATTGAATGAATCGATTAGAAATTTTTATCACATATTCAGCACTAAAGAACCCTCATTTGACAAAAATTTCAAACCTGTACACTAATTTTTACAACAGTTATTGCGCAAATAATTTTTTTTGCAATTCCGACCTTTTTTCGCAATTATATTAACAATAAGTAGGTATATGAAACTTTGTAATATGTCATTTTAAAGCTTTTTCCATAGTCTCAAAGCTATTTGTACTAAAAAAATCATAAGTTTCACTGTTTTCCATTGATTTGAAAAAAAAAACGGAAAAATGCCATTTTTTGACAGTTAATTGTTTATAAATAAAAATGGCCGCCAGATCCTACGCAGGAAATAGTTATAATTTGTTCCTATAGATATTACTTGTCGAAAAAATGCTTCAGTACCCTGGCTGCTGAAGTGTCACGAACAGGGTATATTTTTGTCTTATTACCCTGGCCTATTACCTACATGTAAGATGTATACCCAATTTGATTCAGTTTGGCAAAACAAAAATCAAAAGTTCTCTTAACGAAGCTTTTAAAGCAAATATTGCTGAAACATAATGAGTTTGTTCAAAAATAGATAGGTATATGGTATATCCTTAGCACACTTATAAGAGATACTGTATGTTTTTGGGCCAAACAAGAACTAGCGTTTCGTGATCATTTTGAGTGCGACGACTCTGGCAATCGAGGCAATTACGGGGAATTGTTAACATTAATTACCAAAAAAGATCAAAAATTTTGTCAACATCTAGAAACATCTGTTTTTTCGAGAGTTTCAAGTCATATACAAAATGATATTATTGAAGCTACACTCACCGGCACAAAATTCCGCCACCCAAAATTTTTGATTAAGTTTGACAATTTATAACTTTATTATTTGTGCTCCGATTTTCAAGATTCTTACACCAGTTTGTAGGTACATGTATTCATATTGTTTGGTATTATTCCGGTAGCAAAAATTTTTGCTTGCATGTCATTGTACAGGAGTGAAAGGAAGCGTTATATTTTCTCCTAATTTTAAAAAATTCTGTGGAAAAATGGAATAGCTGATTTTGTTTCATAGTCCTGTCATATTTTCCCAGAGGTATCACCAACATTTTGTTTTTTGAATTATCCGAATATCTTTTTTCTTGTAAGAGCTGTACCATTTTTTGTAAATAAAAACACTGATTGACTCATACAATTGAGGTTGGATTGATAAGATTAGAATGGCCCGCATGCAGTCCAGATCTCAATCATATTGAGCATTTATGGGATGAATAAAAAAAGCTATCTGCCGTCATCCTAGGCCTCCAGAAAAGTTGGTACATTTATGGCCCTTGTAGAGGAATATCGGGCTATTCCCCAAGCAACGAAAAAACATCTTTATTAGATGCTAAACAGATTGCGAGCAGTCGTTGCTGCAAGAGGTGGACATAACCGCTATTGAATTGTTTTGTTTTCTTGTTAAATTTATTTTGTTTTGTTAATTTTAGTGCGTTTGATATTTTTAATTAAATAAACCTTCAAAGCAGTGTTTTTAATTACAGCTCTTACAAGAAAAGAGATATTCAAATAATTCAAAAAACAAGACCTTAGTGATACCTCCAGGATAGTACAAAAAGGGTATGAAACAAAATCAGCCCTCCAATTTTTCCACAGAATTTTTTAAAGTTAGGAGAAAAAACAACGCTTATATTCACTCCCGTATAATGCCATCTAAGCAAAAAATTTTTGTTACCGGAATAATAGCAATTGACATCAATCCATGTAGGCACCTACAACTCGTGCAAGAATCTTGAAAATCGAAGTACAAATAATAAAGTTATAGATTGTCAAACTTAATCAAAAATTTTGGGTGGCGGAATTTTGTGCCGGTGAGTGTATATATACATTTAGCCATATCTTCATTTTTTTAAATAAGATTTTTTGCATCTGGTTTTGGTAACACTTCAGAAAAAGTCACGCGTCGCCACTGCAAACCATTGAGAATATGTACAACATAGCTATGGTAAGATGTAAAGGAAAACTATCGCAGCATATCAAGTATAAAACTGGCATTAAACAAGGAGATTCGCTGAGCCCATTAATATTTAATCCAATAATGGATGATATCATAAAAAAAGTTAAAAAAAGAAGAGGATATAGAATGGGAGAAAAATAAATAAAGATAATATGTTACGCCGACAACGCCATAATAACAGCCTAAGATGGCCTAGAAAGATTAATTAAACACATTCGAAGACACGGCGCTCATATACAACATGTTTATCTCAACAGAGAAAACTAAATCGATAGTGACATCAGCGGAACCGAGACGATTTAAATTGGTCGTAGATAACAAAATAATAGAACAAGTGATGAAAACGGAATACTTGGTAATAAAACTGTGAAGCTACGGAAAAGTGGAAGAAGAAGTATAAAAACAAGTGAACATGGCGAACAGAGCAGCAGGATGTCTCAACAACCAATCTGGAGAAACAAATACCTCACAACGGAAAAGCAAACCAGGATATATAAATCAGCAATAAGGCCGATAATGACGTACACAGCGGAAACAAGAGCACATACAGCGAAAACAAAAAGACTGCTGGAAGAAGGAGAAATGAAAGTCTTACGAAAAATAACAAATCAAACTCTAAAAGACAGAGTAAGAAGTGAGGAAATACGAGCGGGATGTCGTATAGAGGAAATAAATATGTGTACCAAAAGAAAAAAATAGAATGGAATCAACACATATAAAGAATGACAGAAAATAGAATAATACGAATAGCAAGAGACAAATCGCCAAATGGAAGAAGATCATTGGGACGGCCGAGGAAAAGATGGTTAGACCTCAATTGAGGCTAAAACCAAATTAAAACAGGCATGAGTCTATTTATAAAGTAGGAAGAAGAAGAAGAAGCAAGTATGTATGACCAAAACAACGCAAGCCAGTAATAGTAATATAAAAGACGAATACAAAGAATGGTTTTATGAGGATTGTAAAATAGAACTAGCTGAACGAATTAAGTTAGGACTCATAATGGTGCAAGTAAAAACACAAGAGATGGAGAAACAATACAACGAATAAAGAAAACGAGTCAAAAGAATCATAAAGTCAAAGAAAAAAAACACATTGAAGATAAATTAAAATGCATAGAAGAAATCTTTAGAAATGGAGAAATTAGAAACTTATATCAAGGGGCATAAAATGAGAAAAAGGGCTACCAAAGGACGCCTGTACACTATAAAGGCAAAAATGGAAGGAATTTAGTAGGTAATGAGGAAATACTAAACAGATGAAAAGAATACTTCCAAGACCTTCTAAATTAAATACCCACAACAAAATATGAAGAAGAAGAAGAACAAGAAGAAGAAGAAGAAGTAGAAGAAGAAGAAGAAGATTAGAAGGAGAACTAAATGAAAATACTGATCAAAAAGAAACAGAGGAAAGACCGCCTAATGAAAAAGAAATAAACGAAATAATAGAAAAACTAAAGATAAATAAGAGCCCAGGAAAGGATGAAGTACCACCTGAAATGTTCAAATATGGAGGACCAGTCTCCTTCTTGTGGTGCTTTCTCCTTTAGTAGAGGTTAGCGACATAGCGACTACACTGGCAAATCTGCCTCTGTCCAATGCGGCACTAAACAAAGATGTTGAATCAAGCCCGGTCCAGTCTCTGATATTTCTTGGCCATTAAATCTGGCGTCTACCCGTTTTCCTTCGTTCTTACCTTGCATGATCAGTTGCGCAAGGCGGTACTTTTCGTTTATCATTATGTGTGCCAGGTAGCTAACTTTTCCGACTTGATTTTTTAGCAGTTCCCTATCTGTAGGTACCTATTCTCCTCAGAACATTTTCGTTGGTGGTGTGGTCAAATTTTCCTGCTGCGTGAAATATAATACAAGCAGAAAGCTACGAATATAAAAAAATATCCTGTTGGTGACACAACCCCCTCCAGGCCGAAACCAAAATTTTTTGAGTAGTATGGACTATGGACATCTATAGTAATAACCTATATGTTTCCTGCGGCCGATTTTGATGATATACATAGTTATAAACAAATGAAGATCAAAAAACGGTAAATTTTAGATTCTTTGGTCTATTACCAAAAGGATAAGCATTTTAAACAAATTTGAGAGTAACATACTCATAAATCGTATAAAAAAACTTCAATATGGCGTTCGCTGAATATGTCTATCCTAATTGGTTGCTTAGAAAATTGGAAAATAAATCATAAATTTTTAGTTTTTATAAATATTCATAACGTATGAAAATATTAACTTAGAACCTTCTTATTACACGGAATGCTGAGACTTCTGGCTCTTAAATTATACCCTAAATTGCAAAGCAATTGGTAAAATACCTAGTTAAAAAGTTATTTAATTTGTTTATCCCAAATTAATTTTTTTGCAACACTAAGTCAGAAAATGATGAAGTTACAGTAATACTTTGGATAGTTTATGAAAGAAGAAGATCTACACTATTAATTTGATGAATAAAAATGACAAAAAAAATTCTAAATATTGCAAAATTATTTTGCAAGAACATGTGAATTAAAAAACGGGTGGGGCTCAGTTCGTCCCTAATTGTCCCAGGAAAATTGTTTTTCTTTCTAAATATGTATAAAAATTCAGTCTTTCTAAATATGAAAACATAATTTTTCTGCGGGTAACGGTTAAACAAAAATATTCTGATTGTTTATAAGTAAGCAAAAAATCAACATATTTTTGCAAAATAATTTTACACTGTTTAAACTACTTTTTGTCATTTTTTTAATTAAATTAATAGTATAAATGTTCTTCTTTCATAAACTGTCCGAAGTATAACTGTAACCACATAATTTTCTGAGTTATAGTGTTGCAAAGAAATGAATTTGGGATAAACAAATTAAATAACTTTTAAACTATTTTACCAATTGCTTTGAAATTTAGGGTATAATTTAACCACCAGAAGTCTCAGCATTTCTTGTAATAAGAAGGTTCTAAGTTAATTTTTACATAAGTTATGAATATTTATAAAAACTCAAAATTTATTATTTATTTTGCAATTTTCTAAGCAACCAATAAGGATAGGCATATTCAGCGACTGCCATATTGAAGTTTTTTATAGGATTTATGAGTTTCTTACTCTGCAATTTGTTTTGTTTAATATTTACTCTTTAAAATGTTTAATATTTTGGTAATAGACGAAAAAAGCGAAAATTTACCGTTTTTTGATCTTTATTTGTTTATAACTATTAGACCAGTAAGGATCTGTTTTAGGTGGATGTGAGAGGTGGCTTCAGACTTTTGCGGATAAAGTTAGGTGATAACTTCGTTAATAATAATTGATTTATGCTCCTTCTCAAATATGCCCGGAAAATTAATAAAAAAAATAAAATATTTAAAAATTTCAAAAAATTTCATTTTTTTCTACTTTTTTTGCTTATAACTTAAAAACTATTCATTTTAGAACAAAGTCCTATAGGAATAAAACAAAGATAATTAAATTGTCTATCAGATACGATTGGTTAAAAATGTCTTAATTTATCAACCTTGCTTCAAAATAGCAAAAAATATAAAATAAGGGGTCAAAACAAGCCTGTCCTTATTCAATGATTTTCCATCACTTAGGTTACACTTGGAACCTTCCCAATTCGCTTAGAACATTTTTCTGATGTGCTAAAACCGTACACCAAATTTTATTAAAATTAACTTACTAGATTTTGCATAATAATTTTGCAATCTAAACTTTTTTAAAAAATTAAAATTTTTAAAATCTTGCACAACAAAAACTAGAATATACAAGGATTTGTCAATTTTTTTACATATAAATAAGTAGGTACTCCACCTATCTAATGCACTTTACAGAATTGAAATCGGATTATTTAAGCAACCTCAGCAATGTTTTAAAGTTATAAACAATTTTTTGGCTTATAAACAAATTAGTGCTGTGACTAGCAATGTAGATTTACCCAAGTTTTTTATGTATTTTGGCCCGTAGAACACGAATTTTTTGGCTAACAGTTGCTCCGGATGTCGATAAGATTGTTATAAACAAAGAACTTGAGGAATTGCATAAAATCGATTTTTCGCAAAATAAAACATTTTTTTGTATTTCTTGGATAATTCTAAGCAAAAAATGTTCTTACAAGTTTTTTCGTAGGATGTATAGTTTTCGAGAAAAACGCGGTGGAACTTTCAAAAAATCGAGAAATTGCAATTTTTGAACGCGAATAACGTTTGATTAAAAAATAAAATAGCAATTCTGCTGACAGCATTTGAAAGCTTAAGTCAAATTATACCGGTTTTAATTATTTTCATTGCTAAAAATTAATTTTTTTATTATTAAACAAAGCTATTTGTTTATAAGCCAAAAAATTGTTTATAAATTTAAAACATTGCTGGGGCCCAAGTGTATTAGATAGGCAGAGCACCTCTTTATATGTAAAAAAATTAGCCAACTTCTAAATGGTCTACTTTTTGTTCAGAAAGATTTTAAAAAATTTGAACTTTTTTAAAATTTATAAAAATTTATAAGGTCGATTTTAATGAAATTTGGTACACGATTTAAGTATGTTACAAAGAATTTCCAAGCGAATTACTAAGGTTCTAAGTGCCACCAAAGTGGTTAAAAAATATTGAATAACAACAGACTTATTTTGCCCCCTTATTTTGTAATTATTGCTATATTGCAGAAAAGGTAATACCTTAAGACATTTTTTACCAGTCGTATATCATACAAAGTTCAATTATCTTTATTTTATTTCTCTACGACTTTGTTCCAAAACGAATCGTTTTAAAGTTATAAGCAAAGAAAGCAGAAAAAATCGATGTTTTTCGAAATTTTTAAATATTTTAATTTTTTTATTAATGTTCCGGGCATATTTGAGAAGGAGCATAAGTCAATATTATTACTGAAGGTGTCACCTAACTTTATCTGCAAAAATCCGAATGCCACCTCTTACATCCAAAAATAGACGTTTTTTCGCAGATCGTTACTGGTCTATATGTATATCATCAAAATCGGCTGCAGGAAACATATAGGTTATTATTATAGATGTCCATACTACTCAAAAAATTTAGTTTCGGTCTGAAGGGGGATGTGTCACGAGAAAAATCTTATTTCTCTGGACTAATACGGGAAATCTACAGTGGCCCTGCACATTAACTTTAAACAAGCTTTTGGCAGAGTAAAACGAAAAGAAATATAGAACTGAATATGCAATAGTGATAAAAAATAACTAGAACAGATGTTTAAACTCGAACATATTATTTATATTTGAGAACTGACATAAATATATCGCGTATACACAAGCACGTTTGGCCGTTTATTTATTCTCCCGCAGATACAATCACCGCCAAATCGTACAAGCTCCTATAATCGCTCCACATACTCACCGGTGTTTACTATCTCACACCTTGAAATCCGGTATATCCCTAATAACCATAAAAAAAATCTGCTCATACCGAAAATGCCGCCAATTTACCCTCACAGTTCTCACCAAACCTGCTCATCCATCGAAAAATCAAAAGAAATATGCCTTCTGCTCCTCTTGCATAAGAAAAGGGCCTTTAACTATTCCTGTGTATGCGCAGTTCTGGACTGGCCCAATTTGAAATATGTAAAATCGTTGGAAATTAGTCGTTAAGTCAATCTAAACAAATATTATACACAATATTTCAAAGACATTATTAAAACATTATTAAAAACAACCGATATATTAAGATTTAAATTCATTTATTCATGTTAATTTGCTAATAGCCTAGCATACATCAAAAATAAAATAAAATACATAAAATAAAAAACAAAAAACAACTATCAGTTTGACTTAAAATAGTTTTTCTACAACCGTGTTAAAAATGCAATTTTTAGCACTCCATACGAGCGTTAAATATGCTACTTTAAGGCACTAGTGCTTTAAAATATTTTTAAGGCACTGCAGTTCGTATTGACCGTATAGGCAATTTTGATGTAATGTCAAAAAATATAAAAATGGAATGTCAGTCAAGTTCAAGTAAAAGTTTTTGTAGGTATTGTCGTGTAATTACGTTTGTAGGAAAAATATTGTATGATATGCGTGTTAAAAAGTACATTTTTTAACACGCATTTAAAACTTTCACATGCGTGCCTTAAACGTGTACTTTTAACACTTATGTATATCATAAATAACTATTAAAATTGAAATTTCAATATTCCTCGTTACTAAAAAATGCACGTAATATTAAAATTTCCTTAACTTTGCTTTTAAATTGAGTTGTGACAAGAGCCTGTAAGTTTTTGGACAATTTGTTATAATTTGACACCTTATGTAGGCGTCCAGTAGGCTGGAACAAGATCACAGGAAACTTTTAAAATTCTTCTATAGCGCCACATTTCGAAAACCTCAAGGCGATTTAGATCGATTTCATTCACAGTCCAGGACTCGACACCATAAAGTAAGACCGAGAACACGTAGCAGCGAAGTAGGAAAATTCTCAATGCCAACCTTAGGTCTCTGTTACATAACACCTTGGACAACCTTCTAAAAGCGGCTCTAGCCTGCTCTATCCTAGATCTAATTTTGCCGTGACTTTCTGCGTTACAATTTAATTGCTGTCAACTGTTCAATCCTGTTAGTCAACTTGTTTTTGTCTCTCCTAATGCTGTACACTACCATACACATAGGAATATCATCTGGTCCAATAATTACTTTCTTTATATCTTACACTGCTTGAGCACTTCCTCATTTTGGTGATTATTTCTGTTACAGTCTTCATTAACTCTGGTTTTCTGTCAAATTATCAGTAGTAATTGCACAAGAGCCCTGAAATTATTCAATTTTTCCCGAGTGACACTTTGACAGTTTTAATTTCACGAGCCGAAGGCGAGTGAAATTATGTCAAAATGTCACGAGAGCAAAAATTCTATATTAATTTCAGAGGTCGAGTGCAATTTGTTGCGATTATTTTATGAATAAAACTGTTCAAAACCAAAATTTTATTGTAATTTATTTATGTAAGTACCATTAAACACACAGTTTTTATAAATATTTGACGATTGAAAGTCATCACTTTTATAATTTTTAAAACATTAATTCTCATTAATGTCACTGAATGTATTTTTTCGTAGCAACGAAGGGCATCTGACGTAATATACTTAACGACGGGAGATTATCAAAAATTATCGATTTAATTCAGATTTCTGTAGCTCTTTCTATTGGTCAGAATCTCCTATGAATGAAATAATCAGTAGTAATTGCACAAGAGCTCTAAAATTATTGAATTTTTCCCGAGTGTCACTTTGGCAGTTTTAATTTCACGAGCCGAAGGCGAGTGAAATTATGTCAAAGTGTCACGAGGGCAAAAATTCTATATTAATTTTAGAGTTCGAGTGCAATTTGTTGCGATTATTTCATGAATAAACCTGTTCAAAACCAAAATTTTATTGTAATTTATATATGTAAGTACCAATTAGTGAAATTAAACAAACAGTTGTTATAAATATGTATTTGACGGTTGAAAGTCATCACTTTTATAATTTTTAAAACATTTGTCATTAATGTCACTGAATGTATTTTTTCGTAGCAACGAAGGGCATCTGACGTAATATACTTAACGACGGGAGATTATCAAAAATTATCGATTTAATTCAGATTTCTGTATCTTTCTATTGGTCAGAATCTCCTATGAATGAAATAATCCATTTAATTAACTGTCACAAAGTACTTTTCCGTCTTTTTTCACATCTTTTCCGTGAAATAGTGTTTTATTCTTTTAATCTCGGATACATTTAATCTAAATAAAATCTTTCACTTTCTTTGCCCTATTTTGATTGTTTCTCCTTTCCTGGTATAAGTTGATGGTTTAGCTTCTGATGGTTTATGCTTCTGCTTTAGCTTTTGCTACTGCTACATTCGCTTCGTTTTCGGTGATCGTATTTTTTTCTTTTCTCTTTATTTTTATTGAACTTCGTTTGACCACGACCTGGTCTCATTATTCTCAAACTTCTTTCCTCGCGTTTTTTTTTAGTATCTCAGTTGCAGTATCTCTAATGATTGTGTAGTTACTGATGTAATCAAAATCGAAGGCACTTTTCTTAAGAAAATAAAAAACCTTTTAACATGTGCCTTTTGGATAGTAATATACCCGATAAATGGCACCATGCTGAAGAAATTCTATTGTACAAAAAAGGAGATCCCCATAAATTAGAAAACTACAGACCTATAAGCCTTTTTAGTCAGTTATACAAACTCCTTACAAGAACAGCAACGAATCGTCTTGAGAAAAAACTTGATTTCTACCAACCAATGGAGGAAGCGGGATTTCGTACCGGATTTGGAACAAATAATCACCTACAGAGCATTAAAACGGTAATAGAAAGACTATGGAATACAATCGACCACTCTTTTTGGCTTTTGTAGATTTTCATAAAGCCTTTGACACAGTAGAATTTGACAAAATTGTGAAAGCACTACAAGCATGCCGCATTGATTACCGATACACAAAGTTAATTTACAATACATACAAGAACGCAACTATCTATGTGACATTACATAAAAACACGGATCATATCCCAATCGGCAGAGGAGTCCGACAATGCGATACCTTATCGCCTAAACTGTTTACCGCAGTACTAGAATATGCTTGTAAAAAACTTAACTGGGAAGAGCGAGGCCTGTATATTGACGGTAGAAGATTAACAAATTTGAAGTTCATGTAATTTCCTGAATCTCCACCCTGAAATGGAACTGGGCCGGACACGTCGCCCGAATCAGTGATGGGAGGTGGACAAAGAGATTACTTAAGTGGAGGCCGAGATTAGACAAAAGAAGTAGAGGAAGACCGCCTGCTCGTTGGACTGACGATCTCAAGAAAATGTCGAGAAATTGGATGCAAAGTGCTCAAAATAGACCACAATGGACAAAAATGAGGGAGGCCTATGTCCAGCAGTGGACGCAAAGGGCTGGATGATGATGATGATCTCTAATGATACTGGCCATTTTCCTCCAAATTATATTATGACTTCCTTTCATGTGCCAACACATTCTTTCTACTATTTTCCCCTGAACAAACCTTGTTTTTCATCTTATAAGAACCACTACTTGCAATTTCTTCTATAATATAAAGTATTATTAGTAGTTACTGTAGTTACTTTAATTTACGATTCGATTTCAAATTTAGAGAGTCCCCTCCTGGTTATACTAATACGCATGGGGACGTATTATCGTGAGAAAATTTTCCATGAGGGTGCCTCTGTCCATTTAACTCCAACAAGTAGCGCGGTAGGGTAGGTACATACGCCCTTTGTCCATCTATTTACTAGAGAATTCCAGAAGTGGGGCGAACATATCGTTCTATATAAAACCGGCCCAATTTTTCCAAACACCATTACGATTTGACTGCTACAGTGTTCCACACTAGGGCCTTTGCGGTCTGGCTACGAGCTTTAATGTCGAGTTGATTTTTTGTTTTTCACTTGTTGAGTTTTTGTTAAGTTTTCGTTATGGCGAATGTAGTAAAAAGTACGGTTGTTGCGGAGAGTTGGAAGATGAAGATGTCTTGGTGCCAGCAAGTAGAGTAAGTGTTTTTAAACATAACGATTTTGTTTAATAGTTATTTATGATATATGTGTTAAAAGTACACGTTTAAGGCACGCATGTGAAAGTTTGCAGAATGAGCGATAGCGAGATCTGCAATTCACTTGAGTGCCTTAAAAATGTACTTTTTAACACGCATATCATACAATATTTTTTCTACAAACGTAATTACAGGACAATATCTACAAAAAAATTTTACTTGAACGTGACTGACATTCCATTTTTATATTTTTTGACATTACATCAAAATTGTCTATACGGTCAATACGAACTGCAGTGCCTTAAAAATATTTTAAAGCACTAGTGGCTTAAAGTAGCATTTTTAACGCTCGTATGTAATGCTAAAAATTGCATTTTTAACACGGTTGTAGAAAAACAATTTTAATGAAAGTTTCTCATATATTTGTATTTTGTTAAGGATTTATTATTTTTGTTTGGAATAAGCGACAATTTTACTTTAAAATGAGTTTATTTAACTGTTTCGATTTCCACGGAAATTGTTCTCAAACTACAGATCATTAATAAATAAACAAATTTTGTTTTTGTTTGGATTTGTAATGTTTTTTATTTGGAGAAAGATTTCCGAGGTGGAAATCAATCAAATAAACTCACTTTATATAAAATTATTGTGGCTCATTCACAACACAAATAGTGAATTAAGAAAATAGCAGACTTCAAAACAATATGTGTTAAGGATATAATTATTGTTTGATACTCATACATGATGGTAGCATACACAATATTTGTCATTTATGTATTCAGCTAGTTATATATGGTAATGAGGATATTTTCTTGTAACATTTCTATATTATGTACTAACATTTCTATATTTAATGGAAATAAACGAGTATTTTAATTAAAAATATTTGTATTTAACTTCGAATTCGGAATAAAAAATCTAAACATCACATGTACATAGGTAATACATTTAAAACTGGTGAATTTCCGTTAAATACAATATACTGTCACTCATTTATTAGTTCTGTTTAAAACATTTATATTTTCCTACAAATAATGGAGTTTGTCAACTTTTCCTAGATATATCTTTATATCTGTAGATATTTTCCATTTTTCCTCAGGTACATCATGAACTTCGTTTATAGTAAAATAATATAAGCTGTTTTTAATTTCCTTTACAATTTTTTAAACTATTCTTTCTAGATTTCCTTCCCACTTTTTTTAAGATCTTGCTGACACAAAGTTGTATTGTTTTCTCTTATTTTTTGTATTTATCTTCCACTTATCGTAAACTTCTCTTATTTTTTGTAAACTTTTGTTATTTTTTGTGTTTGTCACTAACTGACTTTCGACCCTTTTTACGCTAAGAACTGATTGTATTTTTTATTATGCAATATTTTTATTTGCCAGTTTTATCTATATTTTATGTATATTTGCCAGATTTTTGCAAGGAGAACTAAGTATTCAGATCGTATATTAAGATTTACTTACATCTTGTAAGAGCTTAAGAATTTCACTGTGAATGTTGTCGGGACCAGGTGCTTTTTCAGTTTTTTATGTTTGTCAATGTTTATTTTATGTTTGAATGGATAAATTATTATTAACTTTTAAGCGTCTATTGAAATCTTGTTGTCTGTTGTCTGAAACAGATTTAGTATATAATATGTGTTTTCCATTCGTTGTTTATCTACTCTAACGTTTACAGGATCTTATCATTAACGCTTATTAGCATTCCACGCTGTCCATTATTTCCATTTCCAGTTAGTTCCTTTATTTTCTTGAGGGGAAGTTCTTTGTCGTGTTTTTTTTTGTGTCTTTATATCTCTTCACATGTTTCTGTAAGCCATTTCTCCTTTGGCTCCAGTCCACTATTGTTGCCTTCTTTTGTTTGTTTATTTATTAAATATTAATATAAATTAAATATTTATATCTACTGTTATATTTATTCCTGAGTTGTCTTTTCAAATCCATCAATTAATATATCATCATCAGTCAACAATGGTTTTTTGCCAGTTGGTTTGTGTTTTTTAGATTGTTTCCAGTTTATTTAATTTTTCATTTAGTCCAGACCACAACTTTTCAGGAACTTCTCTCTCTCCACTTTCCGTATTTCTATTTTTTTCAGTTCTCGAAATTTTTGATTAATGTGAGAAATTATATTTTGCTTCGTTTTTCTTTATTCAGTAAGTTGACGTCTGGTTTTGGTACTTCTTTTTTGTTTTGCTTTTCTTTTAGTTTATTTTTAAATTTAACTACTAGCAAGGTGTGGTCAGTGGGATCATCTGCACCGGTGAAGATTTTTGAACTGATAATGCTTTTCCTTTATTTTTCATTAATCATTATGTAGTATGTGTGATTTCTGATGCGATTTTATTTATTATCTTATTGTGGCGATTTCCACATGTATAACCTGTGAGCTGGTAATTTGAACCATGTATTCATGACAATCATGCTGTGTTATTGACTGACTAACTTAAGTAGTCTATAGCCTCTTTAATTCCCTAGTCCCAGTTCATTTTTATCAAAGATGTTTTCAACTTTGATTTTCAACTCTATAACAATATTCTTCTTCACATGCCATATTAGAATTATCTGATGTTGGCGATCACCATTGTGAAGACTTCTCGATCTTCTGCAACATAGAATAATTGTCCTGCACTTGATAAGTATCTGAGTCCATTCACGAATGTTTTTATCCAAGAAGCTTGTTTTCTTCCTACACTTTCTTCTATTTTGTCTTTTAGTTGTGGTATTCTATTTCCCCTCATTTTCTGGTGTTTGACAGTCTTTAGCAATTTTCTATCTTTGTTGACCCTCTTTATTACTTCTTCGTTAGTTTTTCTTGCTGTCCAAGATATCTTTAGCATCCGTCTGTGAATCCACATATGCAATGCTTCAATTCTGTTCATGCTTGATACTTTCAGTGTCGACACTTTCTGCACCATAAAAAAGTGCATACCAGATATAGCACTTGACCATTATTTGTCTTAGTTCTAATTTGAGATGATCTAGTGATGTCTGGATGATGTCTGGACCTAGTTAGTCCGTTATAACAGTTCGCAAAGATGTAATTTTATGAACTTTTTTAACTTTGACTCCATTTAATTCTTCTTCTCTTCTTCTTCTTTTTATATAGACATTACTCTGTCTGTTTTTAAATGTGCCTCCAGTAAGTTGTCATTCCATCTTTTTCGTGGTCTTCCCACTGATCGTCTTCCTATTGGGGAACCGTCTCTCGCCGTCCTTACTACTCTGTTTGTTGTCATTCGGCTTATGTGGCCGTTCCATTCTACTCTTCTGCTTTTCACCCAGTTATTAATGTTGTCCACCTTGCATCTCATTCGTATATCTGCACTTCTAGCTCTATCCCACAGCGTTTTACCATCGATTTTTCGCAATGTTTTCATCTCTGCTGTTTCTAGCATTCTTTTTGTCCTTTCTGTATCAGGTCGTGTTTCTGCCGCGTATGTCATTATTGGTCTGATGACTGTTTTGTAAATTCTGCCTTTCACTTCTTTTCCGATGTTTTTATTTCTCCATACTGTTTCATTCAGGCAACCTGCGGCTCTGTTTGCTTTATTCACCCGATCTTCCACTTCTGTTTCGAGCTTTCCGTAGCTGCATAGTGTGATGCCTAGATATTTAAACTCCATGACTTGTTCTATTATTTGATCCTCCAGCTCTAATTTACACCTTATTAGATCTGCTGTTATAACCATGCATTTAGTCTTTTTTTTTTTGGGGAAATTAACATGTTAAATTTTCTAGCGGTTATATTAAATTCGTGCAGCATACGCTGTAAATCATCTTCACTTTGAGAGATTAGTATTGCGTCGTCTGCATAGCAGATTATTTTAAGCTGTTTTTCTCCCATTTGGTATCTTTTTTTTGTTCTTACTTTTTTTTGTCCATGATCAGGTTGAATAACAGAGGACTCAGGGAATCTCCCTGTCTTATCCCATTGCCAGCTTCAATTGGGTCAGTTAGTTCTTCCTCTACTTTTACTTTTATTGTGCTGTTCTGGTAGATATTTTCGATCGTTTTAATTATTCCTAGAGGTATTGTCGAAGCGAAGATCGGTGGAATATGCGCATTTTATCAATGAAATTCGATATTTTTAAGATATTCCAGAAGCTGCTACAGATAAAATGTTTTAACGACCTATTAATCATTTATAATTACTCAACGGATATTAGTACAGTTAAAATAATTAAGACGATAACCGGACAACATTGCTTTAATGAGTAAAATTTAGTTTTTTTTTACTTTAATGACAAAAAAAGCAAGCCCATTAGCAGAACCCAATTAAAAATTACTTTGCACATCATATTTGAAACATTATTTGGTTGAAAAATCTCATTTTTGTGGGCAAAAAAAATATATTAATTTGTTTGGACTAAATTACAGTTGTGCTTATCTTAAAAAGGATATGTTACTATCAACATTCGCACAGTGTTGCCAAACTGAATTTTGTTATTTTGGGTGTAAATTTTTTCCACGGATCTCCGAGGGTACTATACCTCTCTTGCATACAATAAATGGATAACGTCCTTTAATTTGACCTTAAGGTCCACGAAACATAAGTATGCCGGTTTGTTGTATTCTAACGATTTTTCTTGAATCTGCCTCATTATAAATATAGCGTCGGTGCATGATCTTCCCGACCTAAAACCTTGTTCTTCTGCTAATGTTATAATTTTATTCAGTTTGTCTGTTATCACTTTGGTCGTTACATTTAGTGTTGTGTTTAATAAATTAATTCCTCTGTAATTGTCCGGGTCCGATTTTTCTCCCTTTTTGATTTTTCTTGAATCTGCCTCATTATAAATATAGCGTCGGTGCATGATCTTCCCGACCTAAAACCTTGTTCTTCTGCTAATGTTATAATTTTATTCAGTTTGTCTGTTATCACTTTGGTCGTTACATTTAGTGTTGTGTTTAATAAATTAATTCCTCTGTAATTGTCCGGGTCCGATTTTTCTCCCTTTTTGAAGAGAGGTATTAGGATGCTTGATCTCCATTCTTTTAATTGAAGCTGTATATCTGGATGTGGGTTACGACTAAAGACTAAAAATTCTATTCTGTTTGAGTTCATTTTAATGCCCATTTCCTCTCTCATTTCGTGAATACGATCAAGCAGAATTTGGAGACCTTCAATATTTTCTGACAAAATTACTGTATCGTTTGTGTATCTAATTACATTAAGTAGTTCTCCGTCGATTTTTATTCCAAACTTGTCTGACTTCACGTTGTATGGAGATTTCGTTGGTGTAGTTATCTCCAATTTGTACGATAGTAGTTTGATAGTACAGATAGCACAGATTTTTAATGACACGAATATATTTGTCATCTATTTCCATATTTCTTTACATCTGCAATAATTTCACATGCTCTACTTTATAGAATGCCTTTTCGAAGTCCACGAAACATGCTCCATGTATCCACGAAGCATAACCCATCTACATATCTTTAACTAACTTGCATATTGTTTCAGTTACACCATGGAGAGGTACTTGCCCACCTAGACAGCCATCTACGGTCCACTCAGTTACCCAATGTTAAGTTTTACGTTATGGATATATTTTATACAAACCTACGTTGACCCACACCGTTTGGAGAAAACACCCACGTTGACCCACACCGTTAGGAGATCGAAATTGGAATCCGCACCACCCATTGGACGTTAAAAACAGCAGTTGAAGTCGAAAAGTAAGGTAACCGCTAAAATATCATTGAAATTGTTGGAGTTGTTACTGTTATGTTTGTGTTTGGCCGCCACAGTCTCAAAGTTGGAGTTCAGAAGACACGTGGCGGATTGTTGATGTTATGTTTGACGAGATCAGAAGAGTAAATCGCCTTAGAGTTGCCACCGAGCTGACTCAAAATTGACAGAAAATCTTTAAGGCTTTGTTTTATTTGTTTTACTGGAAAATACCAACTAAAATATAGAAGTTGTTTAGTTTGTTAACAAACAGAAATTTTTAAGTAGTGAAGATTAGGATCACCATTTTTGGCTTTGGAGCTGACTCAAAAACACCGCTATAGAAGCTCGGTCTCTCAAAATTTGTTACATCTAAAGATCTTTCAGTTTCTGTTAAGTTTAAATGTTTGTTTTTTGTTGCAAAAGACCATACATAATTTATAGAAGTTTAGTTTATTGACAAGCAGAAATTATTAAGTAGTGAAGATTAAATTGCCATGTGTAGCTTGGGAGCTAACTCAAAAATACCACAATAGAAGCTCGGCCTGTCAAAATTTGTTGCATCTAAAGTTCTTTCGGTTTCTGTTAAGTTTTAATGTTTGTTTTTTGTTGCAAAATACCATAGAAGTTGTTTAGTTTGTTGACAAGCAGAAATTTTTAAGTAGTGAAGATTAAGATCGCCGTGTTTGGCTTTAGAGTTTATTCAAAGACTGTCAAAATCTATTGCATCTAAAGTTCTTTCAGTTTCTGTTAAGTTTTAATGTTTGTTTATTGTTACAAAAAACCATAAATGATTTATAGAAGTTGTTTAGGTTGTTGACAAGCAGAAATTTTTAAGTGGTGAAGATTAGAATCGCCATGTTTGGCTATGGAGCTGACTCAAAAATACCTCTATAAAAGCTCGGCCTATCAAAATTTGTTCCATCTAAAATTGTTTCAGTTTCTGTTAAGTTTTCATGTTTGATTTTTGTTGCAAAAGACCATACTGAAAGTTACACATTTGAACGAGATCTTGTTATAAAATGTGGTTGATTGTTAAGTTTTTTAAGAATTATAACGTAACTGGACATAGTAGTAAAGTACACACAGATATGATATAGCTGTACGTCATCAAATAACTTTTTACGTTCATGACAAAATCAAAATTTCATATAGAAATTAAAATTTATGAAAGTCACGACAGAATATTTTATCATTTACAAGTAATTGTTGATTTTATTATCTAATATCTAGATATTAACTGTCATGTCTATTATTTAACACGATCTTGATTTGCTATGACGTCAGACTATATTCTTTCTGCATTGATTATACATATTTTTATGAAATCTCATTGGTTGAATTTTAGATAAAATTCTTAAAATGATTATAATTTTTGTTGAATACGTTGAACAATATTTTTCAATAGTGTTTTTAATACTATGTCCGCTACGTTTTGTTAATCATCGTTTTTTCTTTATTACTTATTTTTTTATTCACTTACGTATAATTTCTTTTGGCTACTAGAATAAGATAAAAGAGGTACATACACAAAAATTATATAACCTTATATCGAAATTTGAATTTAATGTATTGATCTATTTGATTTTTTTAGTAATAGCGATGTTTTTCTACTACTACCGTAAAAATCCAACATTTCTGCATACTTTTTTTCCCACATATTGAATAATCTCAAAACCAGAACAGTAGGAACATTTATATTGTTTTAAAGGTTATACACTCATCACCAATTAGTAAAAATTCACTCGTAGATAGTACAAACTCATCACCGCAATAAAATCAGGATTTTAGAATAGACCTGATGAGATTTGCAAACTGATAATTGTCGTACCAGCACCCTGTTGCAGGTAAATACTATAACCTTTGACCATTTATAAAATTCATATTCATTCTGCAATACACTCAAAGAATTCTGTCATAATAATAAACTACTAATTACCTCAAATTTTAAAATTCCCGCCAGTGATGCCATGAACTGTAGAGCTGTGTGCGTGTAAAAATTTAAGTTTTCGTTTGTCTTCTATGCAGTGGTGGCACACTCAAGTTTTTAACACTAACATATCTTTTTTTCCAAATATGTAACTCCAAACGGTAACACTTAGACCGAATGTATGCCCCTTCAACTCTTTCCTTACAGTCTTTCTTTGAGTATGAACGCAGTGTAACAAGAAATATCCTAGTCTAACTCCTGTTTCAATGAAAACTTCTTTTGGTCTGAATATCGTCTACTAGAACCGAGCTTTTTTGCATAAGATAAATATTTTACAAACATTATATCTCTATGATCTCTTTAAACTTTCAACTGTCAAACACTTTCTATCAAATGCTTGTTAAAAATCTATAAAGCTGACTAATTCTTTCATTCTCAATCCGTGTTTGAAGCCAAATTGTTGTTTTTCCTGTATTTTCGTCGCATTTAAATCCAATTCTATTGCAAATTATAAGAGAGTGAGAGTGACTCATGAGACTAATTAGTCTGAAGTTTAGACTACCAAAATTACTCCTAAAATTTAATGAGAGATTGAAAAATTCAATGCAAATGAAATTACTAGTTTGGAGACTATATCCGGTGCAACCGGAAATAGTCCCTATATATAACCAGTATGTATAACCGGTATAACCGGAAATAGCACATGCTTAAAAAATTTTAATTCAAAATGTCAGTACTGAAAACCTCTGCAGCTGAATTTTCAAATCACAAATTTGTTTAGATTATCAGATACTCTAAAACGCCATCCATTCACATACTCTAACAGGCTATAACATGTAACAAGCAATATTCCGCCTTAAAAACTACTACCTTGGGACAAAAATGCTGGTGATGGGTTTATCTATCTGAGGTCTAATAATTTTATTGGGAGCTATAACGTGAAAGTTTGTATTTGTCCCTTTTAAATAAATTTAGAATTATCTTGAATTGTGAATGTTGAATCTGTAAAAGGTTTCAGTAGCATTTTTTGTTCTTTGGTGTTACATTCTACCACTCTAATCTTCTTGTATTATACAATATGCCCACTATACTTAAAAGTTTATATAGTTTCATGCTTTTGTTCATCTTTCTCATTGGTTTAATACTTTCGTTTAAGCAATATTACCTCACTGAATCTGTTTTATTGGATTGTCATAAATTTTCTGTTCAGTATTTATCGGAATCTGTATTTTCGTTTTTGTTCATGTTGAATTGCCAAATAACAGTAGTAATAAAGAAAAAGATCTTCAGTTCGCGTAAAAAATTCTTTAGTCCTCGTGAGTTAGTTTGATTTATTCAGTAACCTCATTTATCTTATAACTATGTTTTTTGTCACAGCTACAGAGAAACCAGGTAGAAACTAAGAAACTGTTTAGAATTTTAAATTTAAAACGATTTATACATATTCAATCTTAAAAAAAGTATTCCAGTATACTTACTATTAATACTGTATGATAAAATGCCTGCGTTCTCTAACAGTTTTTCATTAAAGAACAGTTTTTAATATATAAAAATATATTAACCCTATGATCTTAGATTCCAAATTTTACTTTGCTCGTCTACATATATCATATATCTATTAGATGGTCTAAATAAGTAGCCTCCTATGAAATGAAAAACATGTTTTTCCAGAAAATTCTTTTATTTTATTTGATATAGTCTCCTCTTAGATCAATACAACGATTCCACCGATTTTCCAACTTCTTTATGCCGTCATAATAATACGATTCTGGAAGCTCTGTAAAACAGATGTTTGTTTCATCAATTAAATCTTCATTCAAGCTAAATGTTTTATTTACAAGTCGTTTCTTCAGATTTGGGAACACATAATAATCAAAGGGGTCCAGATCAGGAGAGTAAGCTAGACGAGATAGCAATTCGAAGACCAGCTCATGAATTTTTGCCATTGTCATAACGCTCTTATGAGTCAGTTACACTGTCTTGTAGAAACAATAATTGTGTCTTCTGCATATGGAGCCGCCGTACTTTTTTCTTATTCAAAACTTCGTTCAAAATATCACTATTTAGTGGGCTCTTTATTAATTCTTGTAGCCTATGCCTATTTACGCTCCTTCACTTTACGATCAGCTAGAATCATTTCGTAGACTTTCTTCACATTTTTGTGATTCATTCAATGTAGTCATGCGGCCATTACGAAATCCATGGAACTAAGATTTGACGGTAATAATATTTATCTAGTTTTTCTTTTGGCGTTTTAATTCTCAAATAATAATGTTTAATGAGAGATCGAAAATTACTTTTCTTCATAATGCGTTATTTCTTCAAACAGTCAACTTTGTGCAGCATTTAAAACTGTAGTAATGGTCACATTGCGCTTACATTTTTAATCGATATAAATACTTTCTAGAACTAATATTTTTTGAGATTTCAGTCCCCTATTCAGCAAAGGAAACTACTTATCAGACCAGCCTACATAAAATTATTTAGTAATTTTTTATGTAAAACGTTACTGCACGGCAAGTTTTTTTAGGTCTTGTTTATTTGACGTAAAATCCTGAAGTTTATTTTATAATGTCCTTCAAAATTCTTCTTGTTTATTCTAGAAATCTAACATACAAAAATGTCTGAAATAGCTCACAAAAAATTTTTTATAGAACATAATAAAGCAATTGCTTGTTTTAAAATTTTCATTAAAATTTGATACATGGTGTAATTTTGAGAAAAAAATATTTTTTTTGGTTAATCATTTTCGAAGTAAATATTTAAAATATATTAAAAACTGTTATTTTTATCTTCATTTATATATTTTAGATATCGTTGTCTTTTAGAGTTCAATACAAAAATACTAAAAAAATCGGTATACAACCTTTACAAAATCTTTAAGGACTAGGATGTTTGCATTTAAGTAGGGAATAATACTTTTATCTCAGTTTATTCTGAAATCATTTTAAAAAATCTTACAATATTTATAACAAAATTTAGATAAAATCTAAAAGCAACATTTAGAATTTTTAAATATATCAATTAATATTATGTTATTAAGTCTGAAAGGGAAGAATTATATTTTTTGACAATTTGTACAAATTTTTCGAAATTTCACATAATTAATTTATTTGTATTTATAGTTTAAATATTATTAATATGTTTTTATTAAATTTTTTAAATTGGTACTCCATTAGAAGTCCACAGTTATATTCTGTTTAAACATAAATTGTTAGGGCAAAGTTAAACTGAAATAAAGAATAGGTACTACTGTGTATTTGCAAAGTTCTTAATAAATCATTTGATGTATTTTATTTTAAATAGCTAATAACCAAATCGATCAAAATTCATTAGTAATATAATTATAAAAAATAAAATTCATATTAATTTTATTTTACGTATTCTACGTCTATCTAAAAACTAGAAAATATTGAAATCTTAAGGACAACATAAATAAAATATTTCCAATAAGCATGTTTCCCTTTTTTCATTTATTTTAGTTTATTTTTTACCTTACTTAAATTTAATTCTTATTTTTTTGTTTATTTTTCCTTTCAGTTTTTTCTTTTTTATATTTTCCTTTTTTGGTTTTGGTTTTTCCTTATTTAGTTTCTTTTAATTTTTATTTTACTTTATTTTCACACATTTTTATTTATTTTTTATTCATTTTTGTGAAACTAACCCTCGTGTTTTTAAAATCTACAAAATCAAAAAAATGGAGCCTTCGTTTTCTGTTTAGTTGGCATTACTTTATTTTTTTATTTCGTAGTTTATTGTTTATTTGAAGGCGTTTTATGTTCTGTTTTATTTTTATTTTATGTCGAAACCATTCAGAATGTAGAAAAATAATATAGTTTGAAGATTTATTCCATTTTTAACAATATATTTCATTGTAATGGTAAATAATTTAAATTCCAGAAGGATCCGTCATAAAATCATACAAAATATGCATTTTATAAATAATATTTTATTTTATAAATATACTATTTTAATAAAACAAATTCATAATTAGGACAAATTAGATCCCATTTCTTAGGAATTTTTTCTCTTAGGTCAAAGAAAAGTTGTGACATTTAGAAAATCTATAAAAACTTTACATTGGTAAAGCAGATAAAGTAGAAAAAAACGAAAAATCTATCGACATTTACAAATTTAGACACTTCTGTGGCCATTAATTAAAAAACATTTTTATAATATTTGAAAACATTATAGTTTGCATGATTACTTCCTTCCATGTCCATACTAACTACTAACCACCATACTAAAATTTAAAAATAACCTCAAAAATATTATATAAATTACATATTTAATATTTTGATCTACTTTCTTTCAAACTAACTACTAACCATCATACTAAACTTTAAAAATAATCTCAAAAATATATAAATTACAAAATTTAATTAATAGTTAATATTTTAATTAAAAATTACAATAATAATAATTGGTAAAACTTTTCTGGTGAATTTTTTTGTCAATACAGTCAATTTTAACAGAAAAATCACTCTCAACGGAATAATTTTAATACATTATTTATACAGTGTGTCAATTTTAAAACTTACAATGGCTATATCTCACGAACAAAAGCTGATATCGAAAAATGCTTGAAACCGTTTCTAGGATAGTAAGGGGGAACTAAAATGACATGAAACAGAACTCACCCCCATCAACCCCCTAGACCCCAACCATCACAAACAAATAAGTTTAAATTGCAAACCCCTACTTGTGATACATCATTGAAAAGGCTATAAAAAATGCTATTCAATGGTATAAATAATAATTATACAGGGTGAAGCAATAATTGTGAAACTTTGGCTTAAATGAAAAATTTAATAAGGTTTTGTTGAATTACAAATTTATTAAAAATGTCAATTAAGTAAATATTTAATGTCAATTCCGTTGTTTGGTAAACAATAATACAGCTTATTTTCAAATTCTGCACGAAATTTAGCAAATGTTCTAGTAATAGGGCGACATGCTCTTGAGTAATTCTTTCTCGCAATTCTCCAAGTGAAGCAAGTTGAGTTTTATAAACAACTGATTTAGGGTAACCCCATAGAAAAAAGTAATATACTATCATACTATAAAAAGTACTATCCAATGGTATAAATAATAATTATACAGGGTGTTAATATCAGCTGGCTTACTATGACTTTTGTATTTTTAATGCTATCTCCCGGACTATTATTTTAAATGGTAAGTGTCCGCTCGTACTTTTTTTTGTTAATTAAAACTTAATTTGCCATCTTTGCCTTAAATCAGTTGTTTATAAAACTTAACTTGCGTCACTTGGGAAATTGCGAGAAATAATTACTCAAGCATGTCGCCCTATTACTAGAAAAACATTTATCAAATTTCGTGCAGAATTTGAAAATAGACTGTATTATTGTTTACAAAACAACGGAACCCACTTTGAACATTTACTTAATTGACATTTTTATCAAATTTGTTATTCAACAAAACCTCATTAAATTTTTCATTTAAGCCAAAGTTTCACAATTATTGCTTCACCCTGTATAATTATTAATTATACCATTGGATAGCATTTTTTATAGCCTTTTCAATGATGTATCACAAGTAGGGGTTTGCCATTTAAACTTTTTTGGTTGTGGTGGGTGGGGCCTAGGGAGTTGATGGGGGTGAGTTATCTTTCATGTCAGTTTAGTTCCCCCTTACTATCCTAGAAACGGTTTCAAGCATTTTTAGTTTTCACCTTTTGTTCGTGAGATATAGCCATTGTAAGTTTTAAAATTGACACACTGTATAAGCGTATTATTTTAGTTATTACCAATTTATTGAACTTGTTTTTATTTTATTATTTTTTTTTTGTTTTGTTTTCTCTTTATTTTATTTATTTTTTATTTTTTATAGGTACTTTATGAATTCACTTATTGAAAAATCATCAAAATTTCTCAAAATTTATTTAAATTTTTAATTTTAAATTTTATATTTTTGTTAAATTTTCAAATTTAATGATTAACTCAAATGTTTGAATTTTTTTACATATTTCTATAAAATTTTATTTGTTTCGTTCACTTCTTTTTAGTTTATTTTCAAAAATATTCTAAATTAATTCAAGTTGTAAATTGTACTCTCTTGCAAATAGTTCGGCTATTTTCCATTGCTTAATAATTAACATAAATGCTTGAATTTTACTTACATATTTCTATAAGATTATTTGTTTTGTTCACTTGTTTTTAGTTTATTTTCAAAAAATAATAAAATTATTTTTAGTTTTTCTATATTTTTAAATTTTATCATAAATTTTATTCCCCTGCAAATAGTTTGTCAATTTTTTCCATTCTTTAGGGGTTTACTTGACCCTAAAAGCTTAAAAACATTTTTCCAAATTATGTTACCTAATTTATTTTTGCATTATTTTTTTTCTACTGACAATTTTTTTAGTTTTTTTGCATGGCTTTAAAATTTTAATAATTAATTCAAAAGCATATTTTGGATAATTTTTCGTTTAATTTTTTCAGTTTATAATAAATATTGGTCTAAATTCAAAACACTTATTGTTCTTTATATCATTTTTGGATTCTTCGTCTTTTATAATCACAGAAATGTTCAATGTTTTGAACGTAAGTAAAATTGTATTAATTATTATTTCATTTAATACATATTTTGGATAATTTTTCTTTTTATTTCTTTTAATTTTTTGAGTTTAGAATAAATATTAAATTAAATTCAAATCAATTATTGTATTTTTTTTTCTCAGGTTAAAAAATGACAATTTCTGTTTGTGCATGTTTCTCTTTGTTACTTCTCACTTTATTATTTGATCATAATTTAGTTGTTTGCCATACCTAATTTAAAATAAGAAAGTTTTTAAGTTTATTTATTATTTATCATTTGTTCAATTTTTTTAAGTTACCATGTTTTATTTTATTTTCGTTATTTTCATTTAGCATTTTTTATTTTATTTTTTACTAAATTGACAAAAAAATTAGATATTATAACAACATATTTTACAATGAATTAATAAATCAAAATTCATTGGTTACATTGATATCTACAACAATTTTTTTTACATAGTTAATATGGGACACGTTTCTTTTAGCAGTTTTTTCTTTGAAATCAATATTAGATACTTTTCAGCCACATTAGTGTTTTTGTCCTCTCGATCCTATTAAACAACTCTTTAGATGCATCAAGCATCTCTATTCTTGATAAAAACATAAAACATGTTAAAGATCTATTTCATAAAATATGCCACATTAGCCTCAAAATTGCATAGTAAATTTATAAATATTTAAAAGCCTGAATTATATTATTATCGCTGAAGGGATAACAGGTTTTTATAAAAACGTATTTTTATAAACAATTAGAAAGAATCTTCCTCTTCTTATTTATTGTACAAAAATTTTCCAAAATACTAAAAACACTCTGACTTTATTGTGACTCAATACAAAAAAAAATTTAACTAGACGAAGAATAAAAAAAAGTTTTTCTAAATACCTACTCTAGATGCTCTTATTATTGGTTCTATGGATCTTTGAGTTCTACAGCAGTCTTCTTCCTTTCTTCTGTTACTATTAGCTCTCCTAGTACTTAACAATTTACTATTCATTTTTGTTTCTTATGTTTATCTTTATCTCTAAAAATTTATCATCATATTTGCTGCTTTCAAAAATGTCTAACAAAGATTTGGCTCGACATTTTCTGAAATCTTTAAAAATGTTCTCATCTGTCAAATGCCTTCTTCAAGTCAATCAAATACCTATAGGAATACGTGTCTATTGTATTTTAATGCTTTCTCTGTAATATATTTAATACCGAATGTTGCATATGTAAACGACCTTATTGCTTATCTGCTAAATTCATGAACCTACATATTTATTCGTTCTTGCAAAATTTTAGGTGTAAGTTTCAGGGCAAAATTTAGTAAATTGATACCTCTGTAGTTTCTGATAGTTTCTTATCTCATATGAAATGTTTGCTGTTAGCAATAATTATTAACAATATTCTAAATATACTGAAAAATTACTATATTATTTAATAATAAAAGTTAAAGGGTGGGTAACGGTTTAAGCTGGCGTGAAACAGACATTTTTCAATTTTTTTAAACGTTTTAAAAAAATCCTTCTGCATTCTGAATGATATTTTTTTGTTTGTGTTTTCACGATTATATTCTACTTTTTACCAAAAAAGTAATGAAAAATAAAAAATTTTATGCAAGTAAAATGGTAGTAAGCTGTTTCTATAGCAGAAAATTCTCCCATAGATTTTATGTCGTTTAAAATAATATTTTGTATGGGTTTGGTTCATTAAAAATGTTCAGTGCTTGTCTTCATCTAATCTTTTATTTCGTTACTACGATTTTGCTTCATAAAATATATAAATATAGAATAGAGATACGATTTATTGAATTAATTTTTTTTTTGTATTGTGTGTTTTTGTTTGTTTTATATTTTTAGTGTTTTTGGGTTTCGTGTGTTCACTATTATAACCCCTCATAAAAAAGACAAAAAAATATGTTTTAGAAATAAATTGTCCATTACGCCTTATACAGAGAATTTTTTCACGTTTGAAGGAGATGATAATGAAAACATTCAACGTCTAAAAATTGCGCGCCATGTGAACACTAAACAAAAATTTAGCGCGCGTTCAGCGCTTATCGTGATAACCTGCTTTTAGTCTAATATTTATCGAGTTGTGCTCAGAATCTTATAACATCAACGAATTAAAACTCTCTGTATATGACGAGAAAAATTAACAACAATGGACAAAAACTCTAGCCATGAGAACTAGTAGAATTTTGTTTGGTAATTGTTTATTAAGAGGGTACGCCTAAAAAATGCATATTTTTGTGAACTGTGGCGAAAAACTAAAGAGAATCTCAAATGTTAATATTTTCTTTGTCGGAAATTAGTGAAAATGCCGAAATATCAAGTAATACAAAAATAATTACTTGAAAAGCCAACAAAATTATGTATCTAATCGTCTCAATCATAACAAACATAATTAAAAAATAAAAAATCAGCGATTTTTACTATTAACTTGTGTAAAAACACATAACATTGTTTAGGCTTTCATTCTTTCTAAAAATATATGGCCGATATGGAGTAAAATTTTATGTACATTCGATACTGTTGCCACTTTTAACTATTACTAAAAATTTAATCTAATATAACCTAAACCTGCAAACAAACAAGTAATTTTTTGTTAAAAGTAGGTGAGAATAAAATGTCAAAATAAAAATCTGTTAATTTTTTTCATAAGAAAACGTACTTTGTGTAACTATGGCAACACTGGCTAGAATTACCAATCTGGATCATGAAACGATTGTCATTAGTGTCATTTATTGTTTTCCCATGGTATATAATGGAGGATAACGACGCGCGACGGTGGCTTTTAAAAGTAAGGAAATTACATAAAAACAACGTTTTGCACCCAATAAAAATCTGTGTACAATCATCAGTAAGTGAAGCACAATTCATTGATATAAATTTCATATCCGTAAAGATCGTAGGTACCCTCTTACTAAACTAGTACCATTTGTTTAATTTTTTGTGTGTTTATAATTTTAAGTTACTTTTAAGTTCTTGTGTTAATTATAACTATTTTTTTTTCTGGCGTTCAAGTGCCTTATATCATTTACTTTAACATGTTCATTCTATTCGTACATTCAGGATCACCAACCAATGCTATTAGAGACTGTTTGTTATTGTTATTCTATGATTATTCATAGCTTGTCATGTAGTTAACACAATGACGTCAATATTGGGAAACGGATAATATTAGTGCCAATTATATCGATTCATGTTTGACAAGAATAATAATAGAGCACTGTGTCACGACTCGACCATTAGAATTAGAGAGACCGTTGCTCAATTAATATAACGTAGGGAGAATCATAGAAATGTAATACTTTGTATATGGACTTTATCTATATCATTGGACAATTTTAACGACCCCGTCAGTCAAAAACCTTGCTTAGTGACCCATATGTAGTATATCATCTAAAAATACAATTTTTTCCATTCATTTGTTGTATAAAGTTAAATCAAATATTCTTGGTCCGTATTTTCTTTGTAGTCAATCTCTAACAACGAACTATTGATCATTTTTTGATTACAACATATTTTTCTTATCATACAAACTCAATTTGCTCATTTCAACTAATATTTTTGGTTTGACAATTGACATCTGCGAATCTTTGCGATCCTTATGCAATCCTGTTTATACTAGAGCTTAGTGTGAATAGGCCAACTCATAGCACCTCCTCTCTTAAAATTTAAAAACAATTTGGTCCTACCTACTTTATGGACAATCAAACTAATCTAACCTAACATAGCGTTGAATTTATGGTTACAATTACTTTTTTAGCAGCAAATATTAAATTATACAATAGTTTTCTAAATATTGTGGCTTTTTAACAAATCTACCACTTCTAGTTACATATTTTTCAACTATATTATCACCTTCCTCATTAAGTAAATCTGGTTTGCTCTCTGATAATTTGTGTTTTGTTGACTGAATCTGTTGTTTGTCTTGAGTTTTGTTTAAGTTTCTTTTTCTGACATCATTTACCTCTAAAGAGTTTGTTTTGTCCATTAACCTCCGAAAATATTCCTCTGTTTGTTCAGCTGCTTTACATATTTCAATAGTTTTTGCTAATGTGCTAGTGTTAGATCTGTTGCTCGAAGCAACCCATGTTTTGTTTTCTTGTCTCTAATTCTCAATGTGCTAGTGTTAAATCTGTTGCTCGAAGTAACCCATGTTTTGTTTTCTTGTCTCTAATTCCTATCTCTATTCGATCTTTATTTAGCGTTTCTTTTAATGTACCAAAATCACAGCCTGAAGCTGGTCTTCTTAAATCGCCTACAAAAAATTTACACTCTCATCTGGTTCTTGTTCTCTTCTATTGAATTTATGTGACTCTACTGATAAATTACTCTGTGGAACAGATTTGTCCTCAAACCATTTAATCAACAAATTATAATTCTGGTTTTTTGTTTCTGTTAAATTCAAAGTGATCCAAGACATCTTCCTCAATGCAATGAAGAAAAACTGCTGCCTGAATTTGCTGTAATTGTTCCTTATGCTCCGTTGCTATACTGTACAGTTCACAAATGAATTTTTAAATTTTTTTCAATTTACTGCCATATCTCCACTCACTGGCATGGCCTTCCGTTGTTTTAGCATCTCTATTATTTCGATTTACTTTTACTAAGACTTTACAAAAATTGTTTATTTTGAACCTCTTCCTGTGTTTGCCTCTTTGGTTAGCCCTTTTCTGTTGATTCTTATACAACCCACTTTACACTCGACCATAGTGCGCATAGGCCAACCTAATAATAATTTCATAAATAATATACTGTTATTAAAAACATCATATAGATCATTTCGCCTATAGTCTTCAAAGATCGTATATAGTCCGTCCGCTATAACTTTTTCCATGCGGCACGATTCATTTTAAATCAAATTAAGTCAAAACAGAAAGTGAAACGTACGCCGATGTATATAGTATACAGTATACAAAATGTATATACACATCGACGTTCGTTTCAATTTATGTTTTGACTTAATTTGATTGAAAATGAATCGTACCGCATGGGAAAAGTTATAGCGGACGGACTATAGTTGTTCTGATACTTACTTCGGAAATCACATTTTGAATCCATATATTGACACTTATATATAACAAACAAAAGTTTTTGTGGAACCAAGATAATTGACTTCGTTATTTGTTTAATTGTTTTGTTTTATTTTTATTGTTTTTAATTATTTGGCAGTGTTATTTTTTTTGCTTCCACATAAACTTATACAAAGCTGTTTTAGCTACATAACTGGCAATTGGATAATTTTTTATTTCTATTAGCATTGGTTTCTTCTTTAACTTAATGTACTAATTGGATCAGTTTATTTACTTTTATATCTTAAGTCTTAAGGGAAAGTTACCACTTGATGAGTACAACACCACACATTTACAATAGTTACCCTCTAAACACGAAATCAAAAATGATTTTGTTACACCCTTTGTCAACTGATGTATTTTGTTCTGGTATTTTTTAGAAAAGACAACTGACATTACAGATATTGTATTTTAAAAAAGTATTTTCGTGTTTATGGATCTTTTTCCAGTTTTTTGCTTTATTTTCTCTTCAACTGCTATTTCCAACTGCTCCAACACGTTTGTTATTTATTTTTTTAAGTTTCTTTTGTTATTATGTTTTTTTTGTATATACTGTATATATTTCTGTGTGACAATAAAATTTTAAAAATATATAACATTATTTTAATTTCCTTCTTCCCCCCTCTAAATGATAAAGTAGCAATGTAGATGAAATTAAGAACAAACTCATAGAAATCAAAATATTATTCAGGTTCATGCTCCAAGCAGGCTTCCGTGCCAAACGTTCCACCATTGACCACATTTGCACACTTGGAATTATCTTAGAACAAATAAATGAATAGAATAAAGATATAAATTTTAGTTTGATCGACTTAGAAAAGACGTTTGACCGTGTAAATAGAGTGCAGATGTGGAAAATCTTAAAATTATATGAGATACACTAAAAATCATAAACTTTATTAAACTGAGGAAAGATACAAAGCCAAACTGGAAACAGACGAAAAAGACATAGAAAGTGGAGTCAAATAGGTTTGTGTACTATCTCTCACCCTATTCCTTATTATGATAGATTGGATAATGAGAAAAGTACATGACGATCGAACAGGCATCAGGTGGAACCTATTCAAACAGAAGATCTCGAATTTGCAGATGACATCATCTGCCTGCCAACAGAACACCGAAATCATATGTAAACAAAAATTGACAAATATAAAAGATGAAGTTTTCAATCCTAATAGCAACAATAATAATATTTAAAGATATTAAAATATTACTAAAAGATTTTTTAATTGAAAACTTATTGGTACATTTCCTTGGTAACACCTCCATGGCTTCTAAAATTTGCAAGCCAGATGGATGCTGAAGCGAAGAAGACAAGAGGGAATTCAAAAGCTTACAATTCACGACCCCGTCTGTTCAGCTGGTAAATTCCAACAGAAAATGGACATAGTTACTCAAAGAAGTAACGACCAATATAAAAATAAAATAAAAATTCTATTTTTATTCAGTTGCAATGCGAAGGCAAACCAGTCTTATTTTTCACTTAGAATACGAAGCGCAGTCCAGGTGCGGGAGCACGCCAAATAGAATTCTATTTTAGTGACGTCACGTTACCTAGCAACCGTCGATTCTCCCATTATGAAATTCTATTTTGTGACGTCAGCAAAATAAAATTCTATTTGGTGTGCTCTGGGCCCAGCACTCTGAATCGACGATTTTCGACTCTTATTGGAGTCTTATCGGAGAGACGTAGGCCTGCTGCTCCATACTCTAAGTGACCAACAACGAGAGTTTATCCCCCACACCGCAACTGACGTGAATGGATTAAGTGACTAGCGTCATCTGGCAAATGAAAGATGAAGTTTTCAATCCTCATAGCAATAATAATAATATTTAAAAATATTACTAAAAGATTTGTAAATTGAATACTTATTGGTCCATTTCCTTGGTAACACCTCCATGGCTTCTAACATTTGCAAGCCAGATGGATGCTGAAGCGAAGAAGACCAGAGGGAATTCAAAAACTTACAATTCACGACCCCGTCTGTTCAGCTGGTAAATTCCAACAGAAAATGGACCTAGTTACTCAAAGAAGTAACGACCAATATAAAAATTCCATTTTTATTTCGTTTTGCCTTCGCATTGCAACTGAATAAAAATGGAATTTTTATTTTATTTTTATTTTTAAAAATTGACAAATTAGCACAGTACTACGACACGATCGAATAAATACACAGACAATCAAACTTTTAAAAAATAATAACCATCTAAATAATAAAATATTGATAAACTGTAAGGAAGTAGAAGATGTAGAGTTCAGAGTTCACATACTTATCTGGGATCAGTCATGAAAAGGAGTGGGGGTGTAAAAAGGATATATAGACGAAAATAATAAAGGCTCAACATGCATTCAACGCTTTAAATAGAATTTGACAAACAAACGAAATATCGGAAACAACAAAAATTAAAATCTCTAATAGTTACATCAAAAGTATACTACTACTCTACGAAGCAGAAACATGGAAGCAGGACGAAAATACAATTAAAAAGCTGCAAACTTTTGCAGTAAAATTTTTCTTCAGCAAATCTGATAATAATAAAAATCCTGATAATATACTGGCCCAACAGAATAACTAATACAGAACTATGGTAAAGAACAATAAAGCAAACTAACATATACATTACAGTCAAGGAAAAAAATGGAAATGAATTGACCACACTTTGAGGAAAGATCAAAGTAACATAGCAAGACAAGCACTTGAATACCAACCAGAGGGGAAAAGAAAGAGAGGTAGACCAGACAACAGCTGGAAATAAAGAACAACAACGAGAGAACACGAAAAAATTGAACTAGGATGGGGTGAAGTCAAAAACAGAGCAAAAAATAGAAGAGATTGGAAGGAACTAATACACAGTTTATCCAGAGAATAAAAACAAAAGATTATGCGTTGTCCCGGCCAGACAGCAATCTTACACTTTTGGCTAAGAAATTTGGTACGCAATAATTAATAGAACTTTTCACTTTAGAAAACTTTAGAAAAATCAAAAAGAAAAGTTCCCAAAAGGGCATTTAACCTATCTATGCTTTGTTTTTAAACCAGAAGGAGTAAACTAAAAAGATCGGTTTACACCCAAGAAAGTCACTAGAAAAATCACCAGATTCATTTTATCTTTTGGTTGTTCATGTCGGTCTTCGACGGTAATTCATAAATATTATAATATAATAATACGTCGCTAAAGACTTTTAAAAACAACTGCTTTTTAAATAAAAGCAGACTAAAAATCTAAAAATTAAAGGAATAACGCAGAAACATAAAAAATCGCCATATAACTTAATTAACCTATGACATGCCAATAGTGTCAAAATTTCATAAATGACAATAGTGTCAAAATTTCATATCAGTGGAGTAAACTTGCCTTGCTGTTGGACCAATTTCAAACAAACAGAGTTTGTTTAGAAACTGTGCTGGTTTAGAAACAGAGTATAGAGCTAAATTTTACCAGAGAACGGCAGGTCTCGCCAGTGGCGCACACCTACACCCCCTACACGCGACACTATATACAGCGTGTCTACTTGAGTTGGAAACATATGGGAAATTTTTTATTATTAATTTTACGAAAAAAAGTTATTCTTTATAAAAAGTTCTGCATGCCCCAAAACCTAAGATTCAATTATCAGATATCAAATTTTCTCAATATTATACGAGGTATGTCAAAAAATATGAACTTCGTTCAAGAGTAAAGTACCTTTATTTCTCTCAATATCGAAAATGCTTATTCTGAAAAGTTGTTTGGAAATAAAAACTAAGCTCAAATATGCAATTACATGCTTCTAATTGGAAAAAAATATTTTCCAAATTTTTCTCAAATTTATTGATACTAACTTCGTTTTGATTCATTACACATACGATAACTCTTTTATTATTACTTTTACGAAAAAAAGGTATTCTTTATAAAAAGCTCTGTAGGTCATAAGGCCGAAGATGCAACCAACAGATATCACATTTTATTAATTTTATACGAGTTATGTCAAAAAATATGAATTTCACTCAAGAGTAAAGTACCTTTAGTTTTCACAATATTGAAAACAGTTATTAAAAAAGTTGTTTAGAACTAAAAACTATGTGTCAATATGCAATTACATCCTTCTAATTGAAATACTGTGAAATATAAAGGTGCTATAATATTGAGCGAATTTCATATTTTTTGACACACCTCGTATAAAATTAATAAAAGTTGATATATCATGGTTGTGTCTTAGATTTTAGACCATGCAAAGCTTTTTACGAAGAATAACTTTTTTTCGTAAAATGAATAATAAACGAGTTATCATATTTGTAATAATTAAAAACAATGTTGGGTATCCTTAAATTTGAGAAAAAATTTTTTTTTCAATAAAAAGCATGTAATTGCATATTTGATCTTAGTTTTTAATTCCAAACAACTTTTTATCATAAGAATTTTCGATATTGAGAGAAATAAAGGTACTTTACCCTTGACCGAAATTCATATTTTTTGACATACCTCGTATAATATTCAGAAAATTTGATATCTGATGATTGAATCTTAGGTTTTGGGGCATGCAGAACTTTTTATAAAGAATAACTTTTTTTCGTAAAATTAATAATAAAAAAGTTTCCCATATGTTTCCAACTCAAGTAGACACGCTGTATACACGAAATTTTCGATTTTCTCAATCTGACTGAATTGAAAATTGGGCCAACTACCATCATAAAGTTCAGGAAAAGACTTATCCATTCATATGTCAACCATCCATTTTGGTCCAAGGGTGTGGATTTTACGGCCCTTCCTATTTAGGGTCTGTTTTTCGTTCTCGTCCCCAAAACTCCAAAAAACTTCGAAAATTTAACTCCGACCTTTGCGGCTTCTAATAGAAGCGATCATTACCTTTCCAACGCATGTCTAATTTTGAAAATCGGTTATACCGTTCAAAAGTTACCGAGCTCAGAAATATGAGTAAATTTTTATTTAAAAAAGGGAAAATGTTTGTGGATACGTACTCGTATTTATGTATGTATGTGTGTGGAAAAGGTAAACCTATCTGAATTTATTTTCTGTGTTTAAAGAGGGGGTGAGGGCCGATTCAGAACCGGTGTAGTTTGTGAGTTCTGACTACCCACTCTGTAAGCCAGCTATAGGACTTGGTAGGTACAAAACGGCATATATTTTGGCGATATATATCTTCGGTTCAAGAAGAGACAGGAGAACAGTAAATACACCAAATCAATAGCGTTGAGTTAAGCTTTCAAATGGTGTCTAAGCTGTCAGGATCAGACATACACACGGCTCAGTATAGCCGAAAAACTGAAAAACTAAACTTTGAAAATTTTGGTTTTTCGACAATTACTCAAAATTTCAACCTACGAATTACGCCAATAACTGAGCGTTTGTAGAAGGACTCTAAACGAATCTAATGGTGTATACCTTATATTCCGGAAAGTTTGAATTTTTAAGTTATAGGCTTCATAAGTATGATCAAATCTATTTCTTATGGGAAAAACTGTTTTTCAAGCTCAATAATTCCTGTAATAGCTTCAGTTATCATACTTGACCTTAGATGCATAAGATACTACTTGTCAATACGTTTCAAACTCATGTTTAGTGAACAAAATCGGTTAAGCCGTTTAGAAGTTATTAAGCTACAAAAGTATAATTCAATTAACGATAATTGCCTAAATGGTTTATGTAGTTGTAGTGGTTACGACGCTAATTTGATCTGGCAACGGGCAATCCGAGTTCATTTACCGGCCATCCCAATATTTTTTTCAATCTATTTCGAATAAAAAAAATCTAGTGTACATTCGATAAACACTAGATCATTTAGGAGATAATGCGACAAAGACGACCATTTATAAAGCTTAACGTGTAATCAGGAAACATTGCATTGTTTTATATTCTTGTAATATTATTTTTTTTTATTCTTGTAATATTAAACCCGCGAGATAGGTAGGTATCTTTTTTTTAATTGTTTTGCCATCAAAAATATTGCTTTGCTTGCTTACAAGTTTAAAGTCCAAACTTCATTATTTCAGGACAAAATCATAAATAGAACTAACAAAAACGATATATTTCAAAATTTTCTTATTGGGATAAACCGTAATCGTACCCCCTCCTAACTGCCAAAGGGTCATGGCCGCCGTCGGGACCTATTGTGCTGACATTTACAATGTTTACATATAGAAAAGTTTGTTTTTTTCTGCTTATAATGCCGTTTTCTAAAGATATTAGTGAACAAAATCGATTTGCTAACAATATTTAATATATTTTAAATGTGCTAAAATTGGATTCAACAGCAAAAGTCGCATAAATAACATATAAATAACGAATTTGTTCACCTATTACAAATGGGGTTATGTGGTTGTAACTGTTTATTTTGGGAATAAAATGAAAATGATCAATTAAACGACTGGAAAACTGTAAGTATTACAATTAAAACATGTTTATCCTATCACAAGAGTTCACTTCATTTTAAGAAAGCTAATTATTATTATACAATAGACATTTATAAACTGCCATGTACTTTTAAGGTTACTTTTGATCTGTTTTCAAAGCTTATGATTAAATGTTACCTCTTTATTAATTAGATTTGCCAACAAAAGATGCATGATTAAGGCCAAATGCAATTCCTTTGCTAAAGTCATAAAAAAAGTACCAATACAGTTAAAAAAATTATTTTAAAAAGGTCTCTCAAAAGACATGAAAATATACAACAACTCAAAAAACTAGAGAATGTAAAGAAAGCCAGGTTATTGGAAATGGAATTCCTGTTTAATTGAAAGCCAGTAAACTATCCAAGACTTTTCAGAATCAAATGTGTCAACTTGTAAAAACGATTCTTCTGAAATTTTTAGTAAAAACCAGATTATCCTCAAGAAAAATTCTGTTTAAGTGAGACTCAAAGTCATATTTGTGAATGTGTCATCTTTGAATGAAACAATTTTTTTACCTAAACAATTAAATGTATGGATCTAATTAAAAACAATGCTGAATCAAGTACAGTTACAGAAATACAATCCTTTGAACTTCTAAATGTGATTGTTGAAAGTGTTGAAATAGCTACTGCATAGGGATTCGAAAGGGATAGACTTGTTATGAACGCACTTGATCATGTACTTCTTACTGTTATAAAGTTGAAACAAAACTTATTTTATGCTTTTTTATCAGTCACTTTTAATTGTGTATCAACTTTACGTGGTACATCGTGCAAAAATTGCTAAAAATGCAAACATTATATTTATTTTCTGTGTTACATTGGATAATATGATTGAATGTCTTCCTCTTTTAGATAGTGAAGTGAAGAACATCTTGAAGTTCCAATGATGTTTCAAGATGAGGTAAATCGAAATAATTGTATGTTAGAAGGACAGAGAATATGAAGAAATGTTATTGCTGCATATTTAGTGTAGTGAAATACAAACATCAAACATTATAATATATTTTTTGATTTCAAACATTTCATATGATTATGAAAGAACATCTTTCTTTTTAAAACAATGAAGAAGTGAAGAACATAATAAAGTTCCAACGAAAATGATTCCAGATGAGGAAAATCGAAATAATGGTTGTATGTTACATGTATAGAGAATACGAAGAAATGTTATTGCTGCAAACTTAGTGTAGTGAATTAAAAACTTATTGTCAAATACAAATCAGTTTATTTCATACTTTTATAATATATAGTGATATAATTTTATATGTGTTCAAATAAAAATATTAATAAATAAAATACAATAAACACAAATCATGTATATCTTACAATGAATTACAAAATCAAAAATTAATTACAAAAATATCAAAATAAATTTAAAATATTAGAAAGTTACATATAATTTTTATAGTACCTACATACTTTGGTTGGTACTCTAATAATTTGGAGATCCATTAAAGTTTGTAGATGGAAATTGCAGGTATCTAAAAAATATAATAATATAAAGTAACTCAACAATCTCTTTTTAATTAGGGTAGCAGTTGATAAAGATGACCCTTGCTCGGGAAATCAAATGTATCTAAAAAAAAATTAAGTAACAGCTTTCTAACAAAACAATCTTAGCACTAAACGGAAACAAAGATAATGGTAAGTATTAAAACATTTTTTGAAAAATCTTTCTGAAAGTGAAAATAAAGACTACTCTCTATGGGAACAACTAAAACTGGGCATGCTTTACAAAAAAATGTATCCAGAACAAACTTCTTCTCTATAAGGCAATACTACGACAAGTCTGGATGTACAGGATTTAAATCTGGGGAACTGCCAGTAATACAAATATGCAAAAACTATTAAGATTCTAATCCGAAGTCTTCTATGATGTCCGATGTTTTTAGTACCACTACCAAATATCATGCTAAACTGAAAATTATAGGGTAAAAATCTGTCTGATCACCCAAACTTTTAAAAGCTGGATGCTTATCTGATCTAGTCCAGAGGCTGGTTTCGGTATTGCAGCTATAAAATACTTAAATAGTAAGCATGGAAATTTTTATTATGGTCCGCCTTGAGGCAAACTAGGGCACTAGAGGGTTAAGAAAAGTTACAGATCTCTACACCACTGGGAAGTAAATAGTAGTTACTAATTTGTAAAAAAGTCAGAAATATGGTAATGTAGACTAAATTAATATAAATATGTAAAGAGTTCTCACCCCTGAGTGTAGTTCCCACTGTGTCATTTTTTATATCTGTCATATTGTTATAATGATAACAGATTGCATTAAAGTTAAAATAAAAAAGAATTAAAGAAGTTCATAAAAATATTCTATTTTTGAAAAAATATTTAAGTGCTTAAATACTTTTTTAGATAAAATATACATAAAATTTATTTTTTCTACAACCGTGTTAAAAATGCAACTTTCAGCACTTTATGCAAGCGTTAAAAACGCTACCTTAAGGCACTAGTGCTTTAAAAATTTTATGGCACTGCAGTTCGTATTGACTGTATAGGCAATTTTGATGTAATGTCAAAAAAATATAAAAATGGAATGTCAGTTCAAGTAATAGTTATTTATGATACAGTACGTAAATCGTTCGGCTGGACATAGGGATTATACATTGAGAGAATTGTGGCAACTGCGGTAACCTGTGTTAGTTGAAGCTTCTGTTCGAGTACGAGTTTTTGGTGTAATAGGGCTGTTAGAACGAATAGAATGAGTGATTTTTGAAGCAAGGATGTCCATAATTAAATCGAAAACAAAGTTTATGATTAATGAGTTAATAAGTTTACTTTAATTTTTAAAATATTTATTTTTAAAAACTAATTTCAAAACTAAACCGTTTTCCCATTCCCTTAGGCCAAAAATATTTAGCTACTACATTGTAATATTTTGACGTTTATTTGTGCCAGAGTTGTCAATTTTGAGGTTAATGCCCCTTAATGCTAACAACCATCATGTCATCTAGAGAGCTTAGTTGCCACAATTGTCTCAATATAATACAATGTATGTATTTATGTATCTAAATATGTACAATGTATGTTCCCTATGTCCAGCTGAACGATTTACGTACTGTATAAGTGTTAAAAGTACACGTTTAAGGCACGCATGTGAAAGTTTGCAGAATGAGCGATAGCGAGTTCTGCAATTCACATGAGTGCCTTAAAAATGTACTTTTTAACACGCATATCATACAATATTTTTTCTACAAACGTAATTACAGGACAATATCTACAAAAACTTTTACTTGAACTTGACTGACATTCCATTTTTATATTTTTGTGACATTACATCAAAATTGTCTATACGGTCAATACGAATTGCAGTGCCATAAAAATTTTAAAGCACTTGTGCCTTAAAGTAGCATTTTTAATGCTCTTATGGAGTGCTAAAAATTGAATTTTTAACACGGTTGTAGAAAAAAGTTTTTGTAGATATTATTCTGTAATTACGTTTGCAGAAAAAATATTGTATGATATGTGTGTTAAAAAGTACATTTTTAAGGCACTCATGTGAATTGCAGACTTTCACATGCGTGCCTTAAATGTGTACTTTTAACACTTATATCATAAATAACTATTAAAAAACTAACAGAAAATAGTAAAAATATTTGATTGAGCATAAGTAAAAAAGTCACTCTCTCAACCAATAAACATTTGTGATTAAAATTAATATACTTAATTGATTATAATATGAATGTGTTCTTGTAGAGTTTCATATAATAATTTCCATTTGACTAAAGAGACACAAGCTGGAATACTTAGGTCAATAATACTTAGGTATGAAACACCCTAAAAAATATGAACTTTTGCATTTGATAATTCAGAGAAAGATCCAAGGTAAATGTGGTTCTGGTAGAATCTCACAATCATAGCTGAACAATCTAAGACCATAGTATGGAAAATCGACTCCATCATCATTAGTTAGAGCTGCTGTCAATAAAGCCACAATAGCGAATATGGTAGCCAATATGATATCCAACAATTGATAACAGTCATGGAACTAAAAAATGTGTGTTCAAAGTGTTTATGGGATAAAATTAGTAAGAGTGACATGATACCTAACAAAAATTTGATTCAGAAGATTTAACATAAAACTTGTAATTCTCTTATACTAAACTCACAATAAAGATGCACCAGAAATAAACAACCCAAGACATGTTGAATGATACAAATAGCACTCCCGAATCATGATTTACAATGTATAAACTTTGTAAATCATGATTTGTGAGTGCTCCTCATAACATTCATCATGTCTTGTGTTTGTTTCTTTCTAGTGCATATTTATTGTGATTTTAGTATTATAATTATATACAGTGTGTCCACGGTTGGGGTGCCCAAGAGGAAAAACTTTTTTATTTTCAATTTTAGCGAAAAATGTCATTATTGATAAAAAGTTTTGCTTGTTCTAAAACCCCATAAAACGAAATAAAATTCAAGTTTTTTAAATCCTGCTTAATTTTGTAGCCAATTTTATGTAAATCCCTATTTTATGTAAATTTTTGCACTAAGTTTGAAATCTTAACAATAATCTAGTGTTGCCAAGCCACAATGTAGCTTAGTAACTATCAACTTCGATAAATAATTTGCGAATTGTCAATTTTTTTGACAATGTTAAGCTATCAATAAAGAATTTATCTTGTGATAAATTTCATTATTAAAATTGTTGTATTAATAATTATTTAATTAATAAATAATTGGATGATTCAAGGAGAACGACAAAGTCTGGCTTCGTAATCCAGAGAAGTGAAAGGGTTGTTCTCCCAAGTTATTATTGTTACAATTTCGAACTTAGTGCAAAAATTTATAGGGATTTACATAAAATTGGCTATAAAAATAAGCAGGATTTGAAAAACTTGAATTTTAGTTCATTTTATGGGGTTTTAGAACAAGCAAAAGTTTTTATCAAGAATGACATTTTTCGCTAAAATTGAAAATAAAAAAGTTTTTCCTCTTGGGCACCCCATCCGTAGACACACGGTATTACTATTTTTATAATAAAAAGATTATAATTTATAAAATGTGATGCTGTATATGATTTCAAATATTAATCTTTTCTATTACCATACAAAAAAATATTGCCTTTACTCAAAAACATTTTATTTATCATAAAATTTTTAAAGATATATTTAAAAAGTTCATAAATATTAATATTAATTTATACAAAAACATTAAATATTTTAGTTTTACTGGTTTATGGCTGTAAGGTGTCTCTGAATATTTTTCACTCTTTTATAAGATGTTTCGAAAATTGAAATATCTCTGAAAGTTTTTAATATTTAAAATTAGTTTTCATAAATTTATCATCGGTTAATATTAGAGATCTTAAGTTCACAGTGGCACAAACAACTGAAAATATCTTCTGCAAGTGGAAGAAGACTAACATACATTTTACATACATTAATTGTTTTTATTTATTTGGTTGGATCTATCTATGTGTACTCAAGCTTTAGCTATCTTCATTGTAAGAATTTTAAGTTTAGCGTGATATTTGGTAGTGGTACTAAAAAAATCGGACATCATGAAAGACTTTGGATTGGGATCTTTGTAGTCTTTGCATATTATGTGTTACTGGCAGTTCCCCAGAATTAAATCCTGTACATCCAGACTTGTAGTAGTATTGCCTTATAGAGAAGAAGTTTGTTCTGGATACATTTTTTTGTAAAGCATACCCAGTTTTAGTTGTTCCCATAGAGAGTAGTCTTTATTTTCACTTTCAGAAAGATTTTTCAAAAAATGTTTTAATACTTACCAGTATCTTTGTTTCCGTTTAGTGCTAAGATTGTTTTGTTAGAAAGCTGTTACTTAATTTTTTTTAGATACATTTGATTTCCCGAGCAAGGGTCATTCATCTTTATCAACTGCAACCCTAATTGAAAAGAGATTGTTGAGTTACTTTATATATTTTTTAGATACCTGCAATTTCCATCTACAAACTTTAATGGATTTCCAAATTATTAGAGTACCAACCAAAGTATGTAGGTACTATAAAAATTATGGGTTACTTTTTAATATTTTAGATTTATTTTGATATTTTTGTAATTAATTTTTGATTTTGTAATTCATTGTAAGATATACATGATTTGTGTTTATTGTATTTTATTTATTAATATTTTTATTTGAACACATAAAATTGTACCACTATATATTATAAAAGTATGAAATAAATTGATTTGTATTTGACAATAAGTTTTTAATTCACTACACTAAGTTTGCAGCAATAACATTTCTTCGTATTCTCTATACACGTAACATACAACCATTATTTCGATTTTCCTCATCTGGAATCATTTTCGTTGGAACTTTATTATGTTCTTCACTTCTTCATTGTTTTAAAGAGGAAGATGTTCTTTCATAATCATATGAAATGTTTGAAATAAAAAAATATATTATAATGTTTGAAGTTTGTATTTCACTACACTAAGTATGCACAATAACATTTCTTCGTATTCTCTGTCCTTCTAACATACAACCATTATTTCGATTTATCTCATCTTGAAACATCATTGGAACTTCAAGATGTTCTTCACTTCACTATCTAAAAGAGGAAGACATTCAATCATAGTATCCAATGTAACACAGAAAATAAATATAATGTTTGCATTTTAGCAATTTTTGCACGATGTACCACGTAAAGTTGATACACAATTAAAAGTGACTGATAAGAAAGCATAAAATAAGTTTTGTTTCAACTTTATAACAGTAAGAAGTACATGATCAAGTGCGTTCATAACAAGTCTATCCCTTTCGAATCCCTATGCAGTAGCTATCTCGACACTTTTAACAATCACATTTAGAAGTTCAAAGGATTGTATTTCTACTGTACTTGATTCAGCATTGTTTTTAATTAGATCCAAACATTTATTTGTTTAGGTAAAAAATTTGTTTCATTCAAAGATGACACATTCACAAAATTATATTTATATATATGACTTTGAGTTTCACTTAAAACAGAATTTTTCTTGAGGATAATCTGGTTTTTACTAAAAATGTCAGAAGAATCGTTTTACAAGTTGACACATTTGATTCTGAAAAGTCTTGGATAGTTTACTGGCTTTCAATTAAACAGGAATTCCATTTCCAATAACCTGGCTTTCTTTACATTCTCTAGTTTTTTGAGTTGTTGTATAATTTTCATGTCTTTTGAGAGACCTTTTTAAAATAATTTTTTTAACTGTATTTGTACTTTTTTTATGACTTTAGCAAAGGAATTGCATTTGGCCTTAATCATGCATCTTTTGTTGGCAAATCTAATTAATAAAGAGGTAACATTTAATCATAAGCTTTGAAAACAGATCAAAAGTAACCTTAAAAGTACATGGCAGTTTATAAATGTCTATTGTATAATAATAATTAGCTTTCTTAAAATGAAGTGAACTCTTGTGATAGGATAAACATGTTTTAATTGTAATACTTACAGTTTTCCAGTCGTTTAATTGATCATTTTCATTTTATTCCCAAAATAAACAGTTACAACCACATAACCCCATTTGTAATAGGTAAACAAATTCGTCATTTATATGTTATTTATGCGACTTTTGCTGTTGAATCCAATTTTAGCACATTTAAAATATATTAAATATTGTTAGCAAATCGATTTTGTTCATTAATATCTTTAGAAAACGGCATTATAAGCAGAAAAAAACAAACTTTTCTATATGTAAACATTGTAAATGTCAGCACAATAGGTCCCGACGGCGGCCATGACACTTTGGCAGTTAGGAAGGGGTACGATTACGGTTTATCCCAATACCTATTCAGTAAATTTAATATTCAAATTCTTGCCACGTTATTTTTTCCGCCGAAAATAGCGCCCTCTTCATCAGAAATAGTTCAACTTATACGTTATTTAATAGAATACTGTGAGGTCTCTTGCCTTCGTAGCAGATTTTGATGTTAGTTTATGAAAAACTAATAAAAAAAAGCATTTAATTAAACCAGTAAAAAGTTTATGAAATTTCTACTCACATTATTATCGAACCATTCTTCTGATGCTCTGAAAAAATTAAAATACAAATTATGTGCCGCCATCTTTGTTTTAAACGTGTACCTTGTCCTATTTTGAATTAGAATTCTTTAAACAGTAATATGCAACACTTATTACATATATTCAAACAATATTTTCAGAACTAGAAACGTTGGAATAATAATTAAAATAACGTAATAATAATGTTTGTTTAAATTGTGTTATTAGTTATTATCAACATCAAGTTTTTAGTTGGCTTACTTCTAGAATGAACCACATTTTCTTTATAAATATTTATTATACAAAATTATATGTTTACATCAGGCATTACTAAGTTATACACGCGTTCAATATCGTTATACAGTGTATTTAAAAAATTAAAAAACTATCATTAATGGACCTCACTACTTCTATCTAAAAGAATAAAAAAGAGCAATGGATGACCAACGAAATTATTGAATTCATGGAGCAGAAACGACAAGACAACAGAGAAACAACAGCAAGGAGGAACATAAGAATATAGGTACACTTAAACTAATGAAACAAAAGATAAAGACTGCGAAAGAAAAGTGGATGAAAGATAAACGTATTAAAATGAAAAAGTTAGACTAATACCTAATATTATGGCATTTTTGCCAGGAGATCCTTTCGGACAGGTTCCGGCCTCAGCGCCACTTGCATCTTTAACCCTGTTTGAAGTGGTTTGGGTTTGATTGAAGTAGCTATTATAGTGTCGAGTGTCTAAGCTCACACTAGCCCAGGGGGACCGATGGTTTAAAACGTAACCTCCGAAGTACGGTGAACGGCTCGTATAGTGTTTAGAAATGAAAATGTCGTTTGTCGTTGTTGGTGCCGAGAATCGAACTCGTGCGCTTTGGCTTATGAAGCAGTATCTTGCCGTTGGGCTAAGGCCGTTCACTATTGCGATATTATTTTCATTGTCGGGTGTTCTTTTGACGGTTACGTAGTTCTTTTTGTTTCGTTCATTTCAGGCCCTCTTTCTCGTATTTCATGATCAATTTCTTTGCATACTTCCATTAGTCGTTGCTTACTCCTATTAATGATACCTACCTACATCGTCTGCATATTAAATAAATTTGTACCGTTTTGGTATTTATAGGTACTAACGAAATCTTGATAGTAAAGGAGCAGCAGATCGAAAGAGTAAAAAAGTACACTACCTATCTAGAAATACTTATAATACAAAATAATGACTACACTGTAGAAATCAAAGTCAGAATCGAAAAAGCACGTTCTAATTTTATGAAAATGAAAAAGGTCCTATGTAGCAAAGATTTAACATTAGCTCTTAAAGTACGCCTAACAAAATGTTACGTATACAGTGTACTATATTTACTATGGAGTTTAATCATGGACGTTAAATCTAGAGGTAATGAGACGACTTATGACTTATTGCCTTTGAAATGTGGACCTGTAGAAGAATAAATTATGAGGGTTTCTGGATAGATAGAGTTACGAACAACGAAGTACTGAGAAGAATAGGTAAAGAGGAGGAAGTTGAACTTACTATATAAAAATAGCTACAGTATCTCGGACATGTGATGCAGGGCGAGAAGTATGACATCTTGCGAGTCATAATGCAAGGAAAGGTAGACGGCAGAAGAAGCATCGGAAGAAGACGAATTTCATGGCTAAAGAACCTGAAAGAACGGTTTGGATTTGGATGCAACTCAAAATAACTACCTATTTAGAGCTACTCCCTCAAAAATTAAAATAGGTAGCTAAGATAGCCGGTTACATTGGTTTTTCTGATGATTGCCGCAAGAACAGAACTCTAGGGTTAAAAAGCATGGTTGATAGTGCGTCTCCGTGTGTCATTCCCACTTTAATGTCAAATAGGCGAGTCAGCAGTGGGATTACGAACACTCGATACGAATCGTATTCGACATGTTTTACCATAAGAAGGCGCTATGGTAAAACATGGCGGATACGATTCGTATCGAGTGTTCGTAGTTCGTAATCCCCAATCCCACTGCAGTTCTTCATCTACTCCATAGATGAGGGGGTGGATCTACTCCTGCTGCCTGCTTTTGAACTCTACACCTACAAGTGTCTTAAGTACCTATATGACTATGACTAGTTAGGCAAATATTTATAGAAAACCGGTTTGAATAGGTACATTTCGATTACAATATTATATTCATTCATTAGATAACGAATCACCCTATAAGTAACGATCCAACTGGAATCTGGGTCACTTTGTTTCGCCTTATAAGGCGTTAAACGAAATCTTTGCCATAAACAGAACAACAGTTATTGCATAATTTCTTCTGAATGTATTAAATGCATGTTATTTTTGGAATATAATCTAAAATGTTTATTTATGGACAAAATGGTTAAATATTCAGCACTTTTCTGAAAACCATTCCTTATCAATAATTTCTTATCTAATATGCTTTACTTGAAATGATATTGGTTGAATTTGAAAAAACATCTGTGCCAGGAGTAGGTGTGTCTAAACATAACGTTAGTACGGATTTATATTATCCAAACAAGACATAAGTCTAAGGGCCGGTTATTCGAACACTAATCAACAATGATCATCATCATCATCATCTTGGTGCTACAGCCCTTAGAGGGCCTCGACCTTCTCAAGCTTTCTACGCCATTCTGTTCTGTCCCTTGCTGGCATTTTCCAGTTGCCGACTCCGATCTTCTCTGTGTTACCCCGTCCATCCATCTCAGCTTTGGTCTACCCCGTCTTCTCATTCCCACGGGTTGCGTTGTTAGAATCTTTTTTATCATGTTCGATTCAGGGGCCCGGGCTACATGTCCTGCCCACTTCAGGGGGTTTCGCTTAATTATAGTGATAATATCTTTTCCACCAAATGTATGCTTGTAGACATTCTGCAGTTCAAAGTTATATCTACTCCTTCATATTCCGTTCTCACAGACCGCTCCGAATATCTTGCGTAGCACCTTTCTTTCAAAAATCGATAGAGCGGATTCATCTGTTTTAGTTAGCGTCCATGCCTCTGATCCATATGTGAGAACAGAGACTAGCAATGTTCTATACAGCCTTATACGAGTTTTTTGAGACAGACGTTTGTTAAATAAGTACTTTGATAGACCATGATAACACCTGTTTGCAATTATTATTCGTCTTTTTTTTTCCTCTGATGTGTTATTATTGGGGTTAACCGATGTCCCTAGATATATGAACTCTTTGACCGCTTCGAAGTTTTAGTCATTGATGATTAGATCTGCGTCAACATTTCCAGCTCTTGTGTTTGTGTTAGTCGCCATGAATTTTGTTTTATTTCGATTTATATGTAACCCCATTTGTTCTGCTGCTGCTACTAGCTCGGTTAGGATTTCCGCAGTTCTCGCTCTGGTTCTTGTTATAATGTCCACGTCGTCTGCATATGCTAGAATTTGGACAGATCTATTGAATATTGTTCCCCTGCTATCTATATTAGCGTCTCGTACGACTTTTTCTAATGCTACATTAAAAAGTTGACACGCCAGCGCATCTCCCTGCCTTAACCCCCTATGTATTTCAAATGGGGTTGACGAGTAGTTTTGAATTTTTACTGCTGACATCATCTTCGCTATTGTCACTTTTATCATGCATATGAGTTTTTTTGGAATTCCTAACTCATTCATTGCGTTGTAGAGATTTGGTCTTAATACACTGCCATAAGCAGCTTTAAAATCGACAAAAATATGGTACATATCTATGTTAAACTCTTGCGCTTTTTCCAGGATCTGTCGTAGTGTAAAGATCTGGTTAATGGTTGAACGTCCACGCCTGAATCCTGCCTGATATTCTCCTAGAAACGTTTCGGTATTAGGCTTTAATCTCTCGTGCAAAATGTTTGACAATATCTTGTATGCTGTATTTAGGAGAGTTATTCCGCGGTAATTATTGCATTCCAGTTGGTTTCCCTTTTTGTGTAACAATGATCACTATCAAATATTTAATTACTATCACCAACTGTCAATATCAACTTTGATTGAGTTGCAGAAAACATAATCGATTATAATTATGAGATTAGTTAATCAATTAACATAATGTAGCGTGATTAGTGTAATTACTTCTAATTACAATAAAACTAGCGGTTCGTAATTTATATACGACTTTATTTATATAAGTTACAGACGAATTTATCTTATACACTAAACTTATTTACAAAATATGCCCGTATTTATACCCAGTTGTTATTCTGGAACAATCGACTCCCATCTCGAGCTATCGGCTTGTTCCGCCTACGTGACGTACCTTCCAGAATTCTCCGGCGAGGCCTAGCACATCCGATTACGTCATTCTCGAGGTGTTTACTGTTATACGGGGATCGGCCAAGATTTCTCTTTCGCTACACTGCTCCCCTCTTAAGATCTGAGCGTCTCGATCAGCAACTCTAAATGAAGGCCCAGGATGGCGGAATCTACACGACTCTCCAGCTCTGCATACGCCCTTCAAGAAGAAATAACAGTCTACTGTCTTTGAAGGGTACGACATCTTCGGGTTCATGCAACACACAGTGATTTGTACACCAGTTCCTCTGAAGACCACTTCAAGCATGCTTCTCACAATCTTCCAATCCAGATTTTCTACTGCATGGCCTATTTTTGGTAAAGCCAAATTTTTGATGTCATAATTACACACGATTTTCTTCAAATTAGTTAGAGCACGCCATATGTTCTCGTAGCTTGGCGTGTCCGTATAAGACTTTCTGGTCACCATATACAGCAAAGATCGAGGACCATCTTCCAATCGCAGTACTCTTCCAATTTTAGGCTGCTGATTTCTTAACTCGTCCAGGCGGCCGAACTTTCTATTGAATACGGACGATATTCCTTTAGTCATCTCGAGGTCTTGGGCAACACAGTGGGCCAGAGAGACGTTTTCTGGAACACCAAACAGATCTTGCTGAACTTCTGTGGTCACGCCGAATCTAGCACTCTTTCTCGCTGCGTAATTTGACATAAATTGATTAAAACTTGGCTGTGCGACATCTTTCATCTCCTGTTGGAGGACTCGTGCTTCTTCTGTTTCATTTGAGCCAGCATATGGTGCAAGACGATTTATGTGAATAACTTTTGGTTTACCGTTTGGCAACTTCTTAATTCTATATATTACGTCATTTATTTTCTTCTTAACTTCATATGGACCTTCCCATTGTCTTTGCAGTTTAGGACATAAGCCTCGACGACGTTGCGGATTATAAAGCCAGACAAGATCACCTACTTCGAAGCTTTCATTCTTGCATCGAGAATCATATTGATCTTTCATTCTGTCACTGGCTATCTGGATGTGTTGTCGGGCAACGTCATGAATGTTGTTCATTCGTAATTTCAGGCGGTCAACGTAGTCTTCGCCTGCAACATGTTCCTCGGAAGGTCCGCAGCCAAACTCTAGGTCGCAGGGCAAACGAACTTCACGACCCAACATCAGGCAGGTTGGTGTTTGACCTGTAGTTTCATTCAAGGCCGAGCGGTAGGCCATCAGGAATAAATGAATGTGTTGGTCCCAATCTCGCTGATGTTCAGATACAACTTTGGACAAGTGTTTACCCATCGTTCGGTTCATCCTCTCGACCATTCCATCTGATTGAGGATGCAGGGGTGTTGTTCTGGTCTTATTGGCACCAATCAATTTACAAACGTTTTGGAAAAGAGCTGACTCAAAGTTTCGCCCTTGGTCGGAGTGGATCTCCAAGGGAACACCAAATCGGCTGAAGAATTCTTTAACAAGTACCTCTGCAACGGTAGCAGCTTCTTGATTCGGTAATGCATAGGCCTCGGTCCATTTCGTAAAATAGTCCATGGCTACCAGAATGTATTTATTTCCAGCATCGGTTTCTGGAAATGGACCTGCAATGTCGATTGCTACTCTTTCCATAGGACTTCCAACATTGTACTGTCTCATGGGTGCTCTCTTTTTACCAACTGGACCATTACCGGATGCACACAGTTCACATTTCTGGCACCATCTTCTTACATCATCTTTACAGTTCACCCAATAGAACCGTTCTCGAACCTTTTGCAGAGTCTTCGTAATACCAAAGTGTCCACCTGATGTACCGTCATGCAACTGACGCAATACTTCTGACACTTTACTTTTAGGTACAATCAACTGAAGCTTAGATTCTGTACCATCATCGTTCTCAAAGGTTCTGTACAAAAGATCATCTTTTAGTATCAGGCAATTCCATTGGCTCCAGTAGGCCTTGACTTCCGAACTACATGCACTAATGTTTTGCCAACTAGGTCTCTCACCTCGACGCATCCAATCCAATACTCTTTTTATACATGGATCATCTTCTTGGGCGTGTTGTAACTGTTAGGGCTGCCATTGTTCATTAACTACGGTAGTTCGTCTCACAGGGCAACGCTGTTCCTCTACTCTAAGCCGGTGATTACAACTTTCACCGCATGGCCGTATCGAGGAAGCATCTATATTTGAACGAACTCTTCCAGCCCTCTTCACGCGTCTCTTCGGCATCGTGTCACGAATCACCCTCCGTACCATTTCCACCAAACGTTCATCTTTTCTCTTATCGCCTTTTTCCATGGCTATTACTCCATTGTTTCGTGAAGCTTGGCTAGCTGCTTCGTGTTCCAAGGCAATAGCAAGTGCTTCATCTAAAACTTTCGGTCTTGCTAGTCGTAAAGCTTTCTGTATTTCACTATCTTTCAGCCCATTGACGAAGGTGTCTACCGCAATTTCTTCTAAAACGCTGTCTGGCACCTCTGGATAAGCCAACCGCACCACACGAGCCACATCTGCTTCAAATTCTTGCAGATTCTCACTTGCTCGTTGACTTCTACTTCGCAGTTGTGCTTTGTATACTTGTTGTAGATGGGCATCTCCATAGCGTTTTTCTAGACGAGTGAACAAGGTCTGGTAACAATTTTCTTGACTCTTAGGAATTGATCTTAATATATCTGCAGCATCACCTCGCAAAGCAGCAGTCAAGGAAACAGCCTTTTCCTGTTCGGTCCAATGATTGGCGGTCGCAATAGCTTCGAATTGTCTAAGGTATATGGACCAAGAGGACTTTCCATCAAATGGTGGTAATTTGATTCTCATATTATGCGACATTTCGTCTCTCGGTAGTTCATCTTTCACTACAGGATCTAAAGCTACTGCATTAACTGACGGTTGCACTTTTGTATCGGTTATCATGCTCTCTAGTTGTTTGATCTTCTCTTCTAGCATTTCTTTATTGTCGTCTACACTTTTCTGTATCTTATCGAATGTTCTGGAAACTTCTTCAAATTTCTCGTCGGTCTGTCTACAAACGTCTTTTATTACTTGAGAAACACTTTCAAATTTCTCATCGCTTTTTCTAGAAGTTTCATCGATCTTTTGAGAAACACTTTCAAATTTCTCGTTGTTCTGTCTAGAAGTTTCATCGATCTTTTGAGAAACACTTTCAAATTTCTCGTTGCTTATCTTAGAAGTATCATCAATCGTTTCAGAAACAGTTTTTAATTTCGATAAGATTGCTTGTTCTGCTGACTGGAAGTGGAACGTCTCTGGATCATCTCCGTTCTTCGTTAGGACTTCCTCGAGTCGTGCTTGTAGGACTATCTTGAGCCCACTGCTGTCCAGATCCCGTTCCTCTAGCTGTTCACGGAGCTGTTTTACTGTAAGTTCTCGTAGCAACATCTTTGGTCGGCACACACGTACTTTCCAAAATGTCTTTTAAAAGTCTTTCCGAATACCGAACAATCAACGCACTTTAACTATTCCCGACGAATAAAGTCCAAAAGTCTTTTAAAGTCTTTCCGAATACCGAACAATTAACGCACTCCGGTTATTCCCGACGAATAAAGTTCAAAAGTCTTTTAAAGTCTCTCTGTAATTCACTTATTTATATCGCACTAAGTTTACCGAACACCGACACCAACTGTAGCGTGATTAGTGTAATTACTTCTAATTACAATAAAACTAGCGGTTCGTAATTTATATACGACTTTATTTATATAAGTTACAGACGAATTTATCTTATACACTAAACTTATTTACAAAATATGCCCGTATTTATACCCAGTTGTTATTCTGGAACAATCGACTCCCATCTCGAGCTATCGGCTTGTTCCGCCTACGTGACGTACCTTCCAGAATTCTCCGGCGAGGCCTAGCACATCCGATTACGTCATTCTCGAGGTGTTTACTGTTATACGGGGATCGGCCAAGATTTCTCTTCCGCTACAATAACAATTATTAACATAATTGATTAACTAATTTCATAATTGTAATCCATAATTATGTTTTCAGCAACCCAAACAAAGTTGACATTGTCAGTTGGTGACAGTAATTAAATATTTGATAATGATCATTTTTGATTAGCGTTCGAACAACCGGCCCTATTATAACAAACATGTAATTGGACTTCGTAAGTCCTAGGTATTCACTCAACGTGGCCGGATGTGGAACCGGAAGTCAATATTTGAATTCTTTGTGTGACTTTTTATCGATTGATTCTACGATTTCACTAATTTTGAGTCATTTTTGCCAAACTTTTGGTCATAACTTTTTAACCGGAAATGACGTCAAAACTGGAACTAAAGATTCAAGCTCAACTTTTTAATACGCGTCTGCTATATTACATGACTAAAATATGGCACTTCCGGTTAGAAATTTTAAACCGGAAATGATATAAAAACAAAAGTATACATTTGTTCACACCTTCTTAAGGCTCGTCGAATAATACATCGCTTGTACATATTTGTTAGAACTCTCTTGGAACTTTCTCTGCCTCCATCAACCGTTCAGTAGAAAAGTCTACTGTCGGCATTTCTAAATGCCAAATGCTTCTTAATGTATAACTGTATCCGTGACGAATGTTGGCGATCATCTTGGCAATCTTAGTCTTATCTGTAGTAGCTCGGAAAAGCCGTACAGATGTTGTGTTAAACCAGGTTCTGAGATTCTTCAACCAGGAAGTTCTTCTGTTTCCTGGACCCCGCTTTCCAAATATTTTTCCTTGCAGGATGGCTTGTAGGAAGGCACATCTGGATTCATTTCGCATATTGTGTCCGCAGTATTGTAACTTTTGAAATTTGATGGTGGTCAGTGCCTCTCGGTTCTTCTTCATTCTTCTGGGTACCGCCTTATTTGTGACCCGGTCGGTCCACGGTCAGTTGTTTTATTTAAACCCAGCGTTTTCCTTCGATTTTGCCCTGAATGGTCAACCGGAGTAAGCGATATTTAAGTCCTCTTATTATATGACTGAAGTATCGAACCTTTCTTATTTGTATGACGTTGATCAATTCTCGCTCTTTGTGCATGGTTTCCAGCGCACGTTCGTTGGATATGTGTGCTGTCCACGGGATTCTGGGCATGCGACGGTAACACCACATCTCGAACGCTTCTAACTTGTTGAGATTCTTCATTTTTGTTGTCCAAGTTTCACATCTATAGAACAAAACAGACCGGACGTAGCACTCAATACTCTTAGACGTGTGGTCAATGACAGACTTCTACTGCACAATGCAAAATGCCAACTAATAAAGCTTTTTCGAGTAAGTTCTATTCTTGTCGAAATTTCCTCACACTGCAGTCAATCCAATATCTAAATGTTCCACTTTTTCCAGGATTTTGTTATCTAATTTTAGTACTGAGTCTTCAGTATTAATTTTTTCGACCACCATCCATTTTGTTTTCTTTGCGTTGATTATTGTTAAGCCCATTCGTTGTTTACAGTGTTCAACAGAGTTTCAAGGTCTTCCAGACTCACCATTATGGCGGTGTCATCTGCGTATCTGATGCTGTTAATGATTTCACCATCGATTTTAACACCTTCGCGACGATTATTTCACGCTTCCTCAAAAATTGTTTCTGTGTAGGCATTGAACAATGTCGGTAACATAACACATCCCTGTCTGACACCACCCTTAGAAAAAAACTTAAGCTGAAACTGCTTGGTCCAATTTAATACAAGCGGTCTGAGTATTGTAAAGATTTTTGAGCAATCTAATATGCTTCCAGACCAACTAAGTCCAAGCATAGAAAAATAATAGGATGCTGACATTCCATTTGGTGGGATCAAAATATCGCACGAAAGAAACAAAAATTCAAATAGGAAAGGCCTTCGTGGAGTCAGTTGTGATGTATGGGAGTGAGGAGTGAGGAGTGAGGTATGGACGTTAACAACAGAGTCCAGAAGACGAATCAACGCAGTAGAAATGGACTACTTGCGCCGAAGTACTGGAGTTTCGAGACATAAGAAAGTTCGTAACGAGGAAATCCGAAGACGAATGCACTCTCAAGACACTGCGGTGGATAGAGTAGAGCGGAAGAGCTTGAAATAAAAATTGTTTTGGTGACGTGCTTCATCGGATGGATGAACAGCGTTGGCATCAAAAATTTTAAAGTGGAAACCCCCTGGTAGGAGAAAGAGGGAAAGACCAAGGCTATCCTGGAATGAAAATATAAGAAAAGCCATATAACATCGAGATTTGGAGGAAGAGGATAGGAATGGATGGCGGTTATTAGGTGTGGGGATGCAGCATAGGTCGTTTTAAACCCCGTAAGTAGACGTATGTATGAATTTTCTGAGTTCAATGTATCCTCTTCTTATCCCCTCTAGCTAGGTATGTTCTCTCTCCACCAATATTGGCAGCTGTTTATTAATCCACCTGATTGTGGGTAACATCTTCTGGCACAGCCTTTGATTTTTCGTATCAATCTTCATAGTTGTTGATATATTCTTCTATTGCTCCGATTTCTTCTTTTAGTTAGTGTTAGTTAGTTAGTGTCTTTTGTAATTGTTCTTAATCGTCTACCACCAAGCAGATCTAATAGGGCTTTTCATTCACAGTCATTTGTTTCGAGCTTCTGTCATATGTCGTATAATCCGTGTATATTAATACAAGAATAAAAAACCGCCAAACGCCGTAAAAATGAGTGGCGCACACAATAGTCCAGCTACAAGATATCTGATATGAATATTACGTGGCGCGAAAATGTATTTTCATTTTGATGCAAAACAAAATTCTAGTTTTATTTTAAAAGATTTAGTTTTATTTTAAAAGATTTTTTCATAATATTTGCCCAATTTGAAGCAAAACGCGCCAGTGTAACTTTGATACAGTTTGAATTTTGAAACTCTTTTGTGGCGCGTTTACTTCAAATTTAGCAAATATTTTGAAAAAATCTTTTAAAATAAAACTAGAATTTTGTTTTGTCACGTAAAATTCATATCAGATCTTTTGTAGCTGGAATATTGTATGCGCCACTCATTTTTACGGCGTTTAGCGGTTTTTTATTCTTGTACTAGGAGTTTTTCAAAGTTATTTATAAATTAAATGTATAAAGTTGAATGCAATGTTTCTCGATTACACGTTAATCTTTATAAATGGTCGCCTTTGTCGCATTATCGACCAATCGATCTAGTGTCCATCGAATGTACACTAGATTTTTTTCTATTCGAAATAGATTGAAAAAAATATTGGGATGGCCGGTAAATGAACTCGGATTGCCCGTTGCCAGATCAAATTAGCGTCGTAACCACTACAACTACATTAAGCCATTTAGGGAATAATCGTTAATTGGATTATACTTTTGTAGCTTAATAACTTCTAAACGGCTTAACCGATTTTGTTCACTAAACATGAGTTTGAAACGTATTGACAAGTAGTATCTTATGCATCTAAGGTCAAGTATGATAACTGAAGCTATTACAGGAATTATTGAGCTTGAAAAACAGTTTTCCCATAAGAAATAGATTTGATCATACTTATGAAGCCTATAACTTAAAAATTCGAATTTTTCTGGTTATAAGGTATACACCGTTAGATTCGTCTAGATTTTCTCTACAAACGTTCAGTTATTGACGTAATTCGTAGGTTGAAATTTTGAGTAATTGTCGAATAACCAAAATTTTCAAAGTTTAGTTTTTCGGCTATACTGAGCCATGTGTATGTCTGATCCTGACAGCTTAGACACCACTGGAAAGCTTAACTCAACGCTATTGATTTGGTGTATTTACTGTTCTCCTGTCTCTTCTTGAACCGAAGATATATACCGCCAAAAAATATGCCGTTTTGTACATACCAAGTCATATAGCTGGCTTATGGGTAGTCAAAACTCACAAACTACACCGGTTCTGAATCGGCCCTCATCCCCTCTTCAAACACAGAAGAAAAATTCAGATCGGTTTAACTTTTCCACACACATACATACATACATACATACATATCCACAAACATTTTCCCTTTTTTAAATAAAAGTTGACTCATATTTCTGAGCTCGGTAACTTTTGAACGGTATAACCGATTTTCAAAATTAGACATGCGTTGGAAAGGTAATGATCGCTTCTATTAGATGCCGCAAAGGTCGAAGTTAAAGTTTCGAAGTTTTTGGGAGTTTTGGGGACGAGAACGAAAAACAGACCCTAAATAGGAAGGGCAGTAAAATCCACACCCTTGGACCAAACTGGATGGTTGACATATGAATGGGTGAGTTTTCTCCTGAACTTTAAGATGGGAGTTGGCCCAATTTTCAATTCAGTCAGATTTAGAAATTCGAAAATTTCGTGTATTTATAGTGTCGCGTGTAGGGTGCAGGGGTTGTAGGTATGCGCCACTGGCGAGAACTGCCGTTCTCTGGTAATTATACACAGATTATAAAATTCTACAATGACAGAAGCTCGAAACAAATGACAATCGACGAAAAGCCGTATATTCGTAGAACACCTGCACACAAATTTTAATTCTTTAAAAATCTAGCCACTCGTAATATTGTACTCGTAGTCACGCCACACTTAAAAGGCAATGTTGGTGATTCCATGTTTCTTTAACAACTTTTACTATTTTGACAGCAAATATTTACAACAAATTTGTTAAACTGCGGTCGTGCAACATCGCAATCGCAGTTGAGTTGACTCATTTTTGGGTGTTTCTTTGATTGAACAAAAATTACAAGCGTTTTAAATTCACTAAATTTGCTTTGAAATATACAAATAGTTAATTCTAGGAAAATATATAACCTACATACAGGTGAGCTGTTAACATTCTTTAAGGTAATTTGGGCGTTGACCAATTAAAAACTCATTTGGTGCTTGTTTTATTAATTGTATGTACATTGTTTGTACACGTACCATAATTATCACAAAAAACATTTATTGATTTGGGGTAAAATATTGCAGGAGATTGATCTAACCTAACATATTTCTGGCAGGCTCATTAAAACATTTACTTTTTCATTATAGAATCATGTCTTCCCGCAAAACCGTAAGCCGCCGTGGTACCACAAAGAAACGTGCCCAAAGAGCCACATCCAATGTATTCGCAATGTTTGATCAGGCTCAGATTGCTGAGTTCAAAGAAGCCTTCAATATGATCGACCAGAACCATGATGGTTTTGTAGATAAAGAAGATCTGCATGATATGCTTGCTTCCTTAGGTAAGTTATTGTATTCTGGAATGTTTATATTTTCATAAATTAGGAAGATAATCAGTTATTTTGCATATTTGCATTTGTCTGTTACTTCTATTAGTTGTTAATAGTATATTTTGAGCAAAATTTTTGTCCATGATGTCATATCCTCGCCTTAGTACTATAACTTGATAACTCCAAAATTGACGTTTTTGAGATAACTAGTTCACAATATGTACTTTATTTGCCTCCATATTGTGTAAAAACTTGACAACTCGCTCCAAACGGGTTAAATATTTATTTATGATTGATGAAAGTTGATAAAACTCAAATGCTCCTAATATTCAGTGCTAAAACTTGATAAGATAAGTTATCAAGTTATTGTTTAATCGAAATAATCGTGAATACAATATTCACTGGATGCTACAACTAGCTAACTGTAGTTATCTAGTTGTAGCACGTATTTTCTGAATTCATTGAGCTTACTACGTAATTGCTATCTGCTTATTCGGTTCATGTTAATGCAAAAATTCGAGAATTGTTAGCAGATCTGGCAATCCTCATGGCAGAGTGCTAATTTTCACCAAAATAATGCTTAGAATATTAGTTTTGTTAAAAAGTTCACTTAGATGCAACTTGGCATGACATGCGACATTACCAAATGTTAATATTATGGTAGTGCTAAAAGCTGATAACTGTAATTTTTCATGTTATTTACCATATTGGAATACAAATTTGCGCCGTTTTCCTAAATAGATCAGTAGCCAAAAAGTTAAGGAACAGTATTTTAGAGCTGCAGAGTGAATTCTGTATTTACTAACATCATGGTAGCAGCACAAATATCTTTAAAATTTTTAAACCTGTTTATCTCAGAACTACTAATTTCGAGTTATCAAGTTATTCGCGGTGTGCAAGTACTTGGAAGGGGAAACGATCCTGCGCGAGTCACGGAGAAATATTGCAACTATCTTAAATAATTCATATTGTCAATTGAAATTGTCAAATTGACGTATATTTCATACCTTCTGTCAATGAAGCAGAAAAATTATATATTGCTCCACAATATTGATATGATACGTAATTATTATATAAAGGTAAATTTAATTAATTTTATTTTGCTTGCAGTACTGCATTTTAATAACTAATTTTATTTACTACATACAATTGTTGACGTTTTCATAACATAACCTGAATCTTATTTTTTCTTCTTATTATTTTTTTGGACTATGGCCTTGACAATTATCCAGTAACCAGGACTAATATAATTGGCCAATATAATTAAAAGTGCGAATTTTAGTATAGAGCGTAGAAATAGGGGTCGCTTTGCCGAACTTGCACGGTCCCAATAGTATTAAGGCGACGATATACCAAAATGAACTTGAAAGAGGTAGCAGTATCTTTAAACATAAACGGAGACATAAGAAAACATGAAAATCACCAGGAGGAATGTATAAGAACCAAATACCATACGTAATAGTTAAATATAAATGGAGAACCTGGTTGCAAGATGTCAGGAGTTTAACATGATCCGTGCAAATGACGTCAAAAGATGTTCGCTTCTTAAGTCACAGGCACATCACTGATGGCATCTTGGCACAGAAATTACTTTAGTTTAGTATATTGTCACCCTCAAGCCAACAACATCTTTGAAGTCATTCGCACGAAATGTGATAAGAGGTGTTGATGTAGGGTCAGACTATAGTTAGATGGAGCAAGATAACCACCAATAAACCAACAAAAGGAACAAATACAATATTGATACCCTAAAACAAGAAAGTATAAGAAATCACAACAAACAAATCCAAAAGTATGTATCACAACAAACTGGAGAGTCAGTAGAAGAAACATGGAAGCATTTTAAAGAAGTAATGATATTGAAATACAGTAGACTCCCGTAAGTTCGGCCACCTCGGGACCGGACCCTAGGCCGAACTTAAAAGTGGCCGAACTAACCGATGCTTATCTGAAAAATGCCCATTTATTGTTTGTATGGATCTAGCAAAAACAAAACACTTGTACATTAAGTAGAAGACAACACAAAGGAATACTCTGACATATGTTTAACATATATAAAAAGATAGACCGTTACAAAAATACTATAAAACAATACTTACAGAACTCTGGGCCTAATAAAATTTAAAAATATTATTGCACATTGGTGGTTTGGCTTCTTAAACACTTAAAAAAAGTCAGTAATTTTTTTCTGAATTTTCTTTTCTAATGATTTTTGATGTGCAAAGTGTGTGACTAATGCTCAGAGAGCCGGCCGGACTAAGCGGAGACCGAACTAACCGAGGCCGAACTTACGGGAGTCTACTGTATAAGGCAAAAATTCAGAAGTAAAAAAACAAGCCGGAAAAGATAAAATAAACTAAAATGAGATGCTAAATATATCTAGAGAAAGTAGCACAAAAAAAACAACCTATGAACATAATAGACAGTCATACGAAACCTAACAGGAAAAGCACAAAGAAATATATGAGAAGCAAAGGATAAACAAGGAAACAGAAGAAAAAATGAGAAATAAATAACACAAAGATGGAAGGAATACTTCGAAGAAATATATGCTAAGCATGAAATAACACAAGTCATAGAAGATGAAGTAAAATCACCAGAGCTAGAAGTGAATATTGGATGTATTACTAGGGAAGAAATTGAAAACACACTAAAAATGGCAAAGCTGTAGGAATCAACAATATACCCATTGACCTAGTAAAAACAGATACTGAGCAATCAATAGAAATGCTACATATGCCTTTGAACAAAATATGCACTAACGAAGAGTTACCAAAGGAGTGGAAGGAGGAATTGATAATAAAAATACCCAAAAGAGGAGAATTGGATTGCCCATACTTTCAAGAAAAATCAAAGCAACATAGCGAGACAAACTCTTAAATATCAACTATAGGTAGATACGTATAAGAACTACATAAATCACAAGGATTTAGTAGATGGTTGACAGTTTTTTCACTTCACTCTGACAATCTTATAGTGTCTTGAACGTTTCTGAATTCATGATATGTACCAAAATACAATTAATGACATAATTTTTAATATTTTAGGTAAAAACCCAACTGATGACTATCTAGATGGCATGATGAATGAAGCTCCTGGTCCCATAAACTTCACCATGTTCTTAACTCTCTTTGGAGAACGTCTACAAGGCACAGACCCAGAAGACGTAATTAAAAACGCTTTTGGCTGCTTTGACGAAGACAACAATGGTGTCCTCAACGAAGAACGTCTCAGGGAGCTCCTCACGTCCATGGGTGATAGATTCACTGACGATGAAGTTGACGAGATGTACAGGGAGGCTCCTATTAAGAATGGCTTGTTTGATTATGTTGAATTCACCCGCATTTTAAAGCACGGGGCTAAGGACAAGGATGAGCAATAAGAGACGAATTGATGATGAAAGGATTTGTAATTAATATGGAAAGATGTCTTAGTTTGAATGATTTGGATTTTCATTCCATTTTTGTGATTAGAAATATATGAAATTCATCATACTAGACCATCAAGTCTTGTCCGTTGCAGTATCTTCTGCACATAGACATGTCATCCTTGAACAAAACTGCAAAAATGGATTTGAAAAATGGTAGGTTTTGAATGAATTAACAGTCTAATTATATAGACATCTTGTTATTGTACTTAACATCTCTTGCTTGTTATTTTAAAGTATTCCTTGAATGTTTTGAATAGAAAACGACATTTTGTATATTAAAACTACAAATCCAATTGCATGTTATCATTATAAGATCGATATTTTTCCTTCAAAGTATTTTTAGCATTGTTAGTCAGCTTATTTTGGGTTTTTACAACTTTTGGCAACGTTTTATTTATTCATAAGATTTATTGTAATTATAAATTTTATACCTTTATATATCATGTAATTATTCATTAAAATATTGAACCATTTGTCATTGTTTTTTCTGAGCTGAAGTGCTCGGTATATGCCAAAATCTTTGTGTTTTAAGTACACATACTAGGTCATACTCCAAAAGTATTTCAAGGAATAATCCTTGCAGGAAGAAGTAAGCAGCTTGGATTTAGGGATGAATTGTGAATGAGGGAGGCATTACCTAGACTTCATAGTCTATACTAAAATCACAATAAAAGTGCACTTGAAATAAACAAACCTAGACACGTTATGTATATACATTGTAAATCATGATTCAGGACTGCTCCTTGTAACAGTTAACATGCTTGGTTTGTTTATTTCTGGTGCATCTTGATAGTGATTATACACTCACTGGCACAAAATCCCGCCACCCAAAATTTTTGATTAAGTTTGACAATCTATAACTTTATTATTTGTACTCCGATTTTCAAGATTCTTGCATCAGTTTGTAGTTACATACATGATACATGTATTGGTGTCGTTCGTTATTACTCCGGTAACAACAAATTTTTGCCTAGATGGCATTATACTGGGGTTAATGGAAACGTTGTAATTTCTCCTAACTTTAAAAAATTCTGTGGAAAAATTGGAGGGCTGATTTTGTTTCATACTCCTTTTGTGTTATCCTGGAGGTATCACTAAGGTTTTGTTTTTTGAATTATCCGAATATCTCTTTTATTGTAAGAGCTGTAAATAAAAACTTGCTTTGAAGGTTTATTTCATTAAAATTATCAAGCGCACTAAAATTAACAAAACAAAATTAACAACAAAACAATTCAATAGCGGGTATGTCCACCTCTTGCAGCAACGACTGCTAGCAATCTGTTTGGCATCGAATAAAGATGTGTTATCCTTGTCTGCGGAATAGCCCGATAGAAGGGTCATAACTCTACAAAATTTTCTGAAGGCCTAGGATGTCGGCGAATAACTTTTTTTAATTCATGCCATAAATGCTCAATAGGATTGAGATCTGGGCTGCTTGCGGGCCATTCTAATCTTATCAATCCAACCTGTATATGCCTTTATTTTATGAGTCAATCAGTGTTTTTATTTACAAAAAATGGTACAGCTCTTACAACAAAAGAGATATTCGGATAATTCAAAAAACAACATTTTAGTGATGCCTCCGGGATAGTATGACAGGACTATGAAACAAAATCAGCTCTTCATTTTTCCACAGAATTCTTTAAAGCTGGGAGAAAATACAATGCTTCCATTCACCCCTGTATAATGCTATGTAATCAAAATTTTTTTGTTACCGGAATAATACCAAACGATATCAATACATATACAGTGAAACCTCGATTATCCGTCTCTCTAATAACCGTCACTTCTGTTAACCGTCAGGGTCCATACATAAGTTATATTGACTACATAAGTAAAAATTTAGTCATCAATTCATTTTGTTTGAGCATTGCGATAAGCCAAACGAAATTCGTTGAAATGTACACGTGCAGTTATGGCACTACCACATCTTTTTATGTAAATAATTTTTGTTCTTATTCAGGGCTCTGGATTAAATTTCAATTTAAATAGGTAATGATAAATAATGATACCGTGCTTTTAGAGTTCTATTTTTAGAATCGCAAGCCGAAAATAAAAATACACAGCACAATATTTATTAGATTTGATGATTTTACCTCGATTAAGAAATCCAGCCGTTGCAAAATGTGAAGTAACATTAAAACAAACAAAGATTTCGGAATATTTTAAATCAAATTGATTCTACTGTACTAACATAAATCCCTCTTATATTGTCAAATAAAACATACAAATACAATTTGAGAGTTATATGTACTACTACGAATTTTTATTTTTTTTTAATGTTCTGTTAACCATCTTTTCAATTATCCGTCATACCCTTGGTCCGGTGCCCTGACGGATAATCGAGGTTCCACTGTACCTACAAACTGGTGCAAGAATCTTGAAAATCGGAGCACAAATAATAAAGTTATAAATTGTCAAACCTAATCAAAAATTTTGGGTGGCGGAATTTTGTGCCGGTGAGTGTAGTATAGTAAAATGAAGACAAGATGCAAATGAGGATGTATAGATCTTAAAATATAAAATAAACAGGAAGGAGTCTGTCATATATCAACAACTACGTCTGTGGATGACTCATAAGTTTTTGTCAACGAGGTAGAAGGTATTTGTGTATTGGATCAGCTGTGTGCATAGACGTACCATCTGGTAAAGCTCCCGTATATGCAATCAATTAACTGAAGTTGTTAGCATAATAAAATGTCATTTAACGGACTTTTGAACCACGGTTCTTAGACATTACTACGGTTGCCTAAATCAACTAACCAATGAACATTAAGGGTGAGATTACGTCACGAGAGTTTACTGTCATTTCCCTAATAGCACACGACGTCCAATGGACGTCCAAAATAGGTCCATTTTTGGTCCTAACGTCCATGGACTATAAATGGACGTCCTTTGGACGTCCCATGTTGGACGTCCTTCGGAAGGAATAAATATGGACGTCCTTTGGACGTCCGACGTTGGACGTCCTTCGGACGGAATAAAAATGGACGTCCTTTGGACGTCCGACGTTGGACGTCCTTCGGAAGGAATAAATATGGACGTCCGACGTTGGACGTCCTTCGGACGGAATAAAAATGGACGTCCTTTGGACGTCCTTCGGAAGGAATAAATATGGACGTCCGACGTTGGACATTCTTCGGACGGAATAAAAATGGACGTCCGACGTTGGACGTCCTTCGGATGGAACAAATATGGACGTATATATACTGGACGAAATACGGACAATTCCCTAATAGCACACGACGTCATTTGGACGTCCAAAATAGGTCCATTTTTGGTCCTAACGTCCATGGACTATAAACGGACGTCCCATGTTGGACGTCCTTCGGAAGGAATAAATATGGACGTCCTTCGGACGGAATAAATATGGACGTCCTTTGGACGTCCGACTTTGGACGTCCATACTGGACGAAATACGGACGTTTTATGAACGCTTATATTGGACACATTATACCAATTACGAGATCAAATAGCAAAATAATTCAATAAAATATTAACTTGCGTTAACTTTACGTTAATGAAATACAGTCAAACCTGTCACTAACGGCCACTAAAATGAAAGAACTATTGGCCGATATAGAAAAGTGGTCGTTATTGCCAGTTTTTGTAGCCTAGATATACAGTACAACCTGTGTTACTGGCCACCTGTACTAACGGCCAGTTTAAAAATTCCCCAAACCAATTATATCTAGACTACAAAAACTGGCAATACCGGTCACCTTTCTATATCGGCCAATAGCTTTTTCATTTTTAGCGGCCGTTACTGACAGGTTTTACTGTAATTAGTGTGGGGAATTTTTAAATTGGCCGTTAGTACAGGTGGCCGGTGTTGGCAGGGGGCCGGTAACACAAGTTTTACTGTAGTTTAAATCGATTAGATCGAAAGATTAAATCTTAATTCAAAATTGTATATTAAATTATTACAATTATAAAACTATATAGTTTAATATCCAAAACATGTTTTGATTTCATGTAATGTAATGAAAATCTTATTTGTAAATTATTGGTTACAATGTTTAACAACAGGAAATATTCAAGAATAAATAAAATAAAAGTTTCCCCTAACAACAAAACATTCCAGGAATTCTACTATCAAAGTTCTATTCCGTGAACATCTGATTAAATTATGGCTGGAAAGTTACCACAAGATATTCTATGAAAAGAGTACAATGTCCTCCTGGAGGGGTAAAATTTTCCATACTCTAAAGAGAGGCCATTTACTATTCAATTTGCGTTCATTTTCAAATTTGCCGCGCGAGTATCTATGTAGCGTCGCGTGGTCATTGGTCATCAAGTCAGCAATTATTTCATTTTCATCATAAGATAACCTAAAAATTTAGTAAAAATTTTGATTGGAAAAAAATGCATCGTTAAGGGGGTGAAAAATGGAAATTAGTGGCTTTTTTTGCTGTACTCAACTGTACTGTTTAGTATGCTAGTTTTGGCTATGGCTAGATCTCTTAAACAATTATGTAAGTATTATAAAATCCGTTTTCAATTTTCTTTATGAAACGAATCATTTATGCATGTAGGGTAGACTACCCAGTGATTGGCCGGTCACATTTCTATTAAGGGATTAAATCATAGAATTATGTAATAAATGTTTATCATTAGGAATATTACGTTCCTCCCTATAAAAAATCAGTTGTAGTTTATACAAAACCAAACTTTTCTAGTCTAGATTCAAATATAAGTTTCAAAAAATCTTTTATAATACCTGTCTGTCAAAAATTAGTTATTGGCATGGCTCCTCCAGTGATTAGCCACTAATTTGTCAGTTATTGGCCAGGACGGATTATGAAACTTCTAGTGATTAGCCACAAATCAATCAGTTATTGGCCGAAAAAGATAATCAAAAAAGAAACAGGTTTAGGTAGGGTAACGGGTACAGTGATTGGCCACTTAAGGGATTTCAAATTGAATTAAAATTGTAAATTGGTAAATTTTAATGTGAAATATTTTGTAAGGGTTTTGAAATAACAATGAAACATCAAATTTTATAAAAACTCAGGTTATTTTAGTAAAAATAATAATGTACATAAAAAATTAACACAAATTTAAAAACATACAAAATTACACAATTATTGGCCATGCAAACATAGTTATTGGCATATAGAATTACAGTTATTGGCCACTCATAAAATTCCTAATTTTCTTTTTTTGTTTGTGCAGTTAGGGCACACAAAACTATTTAGATTTTCAATTTCTTGTTGTTTTTTAACACAACTACCAATATGGGAGCCTCTGACACAAAATAAACATTTTATTCCAACTTTTCATTTAGAAATATTTTAGGAACAAGATTAGCACCATCCTGTATACAAAAGATTATTATTTACAGATATGTTGGTGTTGTCTGATTGTTTCACCAATATATCTGAGAGAATTTGTATTTTTTCATGTTCTGGATATCCCTCTGTTTCGAAAAACAACTTTCTTTTAGCCCACTCACCAGCACGTTTTTCTTTGCTGGTTTCCAAATTTGTACATGTGCTTTGGGGAAGTATTCCTCAAATTTGATGGATTCTTATTGTTGGAGACATCAAAAGATACGTTATCAATTGAGGGCAGAATAGCGTTTTCCTCTACAGAATCAGGAAATTGATTCCGTGGCAGTTCGTGGTTTTCTTTGGCGTTAATCACTTCTGGTATATGTACTCTAACTCCACTTCTCAAAGTAGTGCTTTTAATTGTATGATGAAGAAGTGTGTCTGATTTAAAAGTATTTGTATTAACAATATCACCTGTATTTAGTGTAAAATTTTCTTTATTCTTCACAACATTTTGACATTTTTTGCTCTCGGAATTGGCTCTTGTGGCAATTTTTTTTAATACTTTCTTCTTGGTTTCTTTATTTTGTTTACCTTTATTGTTTGCTTTTGCGCCAATTTTCTTTTGTTTTCGTTCTAATTTTATTTTTTCTTCTTCGTCTTTCTCTTCAATTTTACGCCTCTCTGCATTTTGACGATCTAAAGAAGTGAGCACGAAAGGCAACCGTTCTGTTTTCTTTTTACCCTTTCTTTCTGGGGTTTTTGGCCAAAAAAGAATTTGTCAATTGAGGTGTCAATTTCTTTATATAATGAGTTGTATTGATTTACTAAAGGAAGATTATCGGATGTCGATTGAATATCTAAAGTCATTGTATCTTATGTGACAATAGTATATTTTTTCTTTTTGTTTGGGTTTTCTCGTCTAAACTTTAATACTGCCCGGTTCCAATTTGCCTTTAATGGTTTAAATACATCTGCAGGCTGTATAATTCTGGTCGCATTGGGATATAATGCCACTAAAATAATTTGTAACTTTGAGCATAATTCACTGGTTTGAATGGTTAAGTGAGTTTTATGTCCATCAACGAACAAAATGACTGGAAATTTAGTGTTTTTTGCAACTAGGTACTTATATAAGACGTTTCCTATGTATTCATAGAAGTTTTCATTCTTCATCCATCGCGTATCGCTACAGCCTATGCCCCATTCTCGAGGAACTGAATTTATAACATTGCTAGGAAGTAGTTTGTATGGGTAAATAATCATCGGTGCTCTTATTTCTTCAGATGCTGCAAATCTAAACATAACCGTCAAATTAACTTTGGAGTGATGTTCTATTTGATATACATTTTTATATAAATTGTTCAGCGGCTTTCCGTTGGCTCATGCCATTTTCTATGGCCTGAAAAGCAGACTGAAGATCTTGTTCTGTATATTTTTTGTGATACGTTTTATCTTTCCGGATATTTGGCATTTTTTATTCTAAAAATAAAAATCATTTAATAGTATCTAATAATGTTATCTACAATACGGACGTTTCAAATTTGATTCAGATTGCCCGCATTGGCATTAATTTTATAACAACTAAAATAATTTTAATGTTATAAAAACGAATCCGGACAAAAAATATATTCTTTTTACACATTACAGTTATTGGCCACCCTGTGGTTTAGTGATTGGCAGTCGGCCAACCACTAGTTATTGCCATAAAAAATAAGAAAAAATTCTTGAAATATGTTGTGTTGGGCCAAACTAAGCTAAAAGAGCCTAAATTATAATAAATATTTTAATTTAAAGTAGGTACAGTAATTGGCCGGTAGGCAAATCATTATAATGCAGACATATTTAAGATACAGTGCTTGGCCACTAAAATTTACCGCCAAAAAATTATAACCTTACTATTAAAACCACCGATAACGTAAGATGTACCCCACTAAATCATAACAAAACATTAATATAAGCAGATACACAATATTATTAGCCAAGATAACTCACCTCATGAAAGGCCTTCCTTAACAAATTCTTTAAAAAACTCTTAAAACTGGATGCACCTGTTAAGCTTCGAACAACACATGCTGTCACAACTAGACAATATTAACTGAGAGAGATAATGGCTAGACCAAATATATAGCAATGTTGCCGAATTGCAATGCAAATACATTTATTTCCTTATACTTTCTAAAAATCTTAATATTTCGGATTTTTGTGAAAGTGGCCAATCACTAGTGACGGGCCAACAACTGTACCCGTTACCCTACTAATTAAAATATGTATTATTTATTCACAGTAAAAAATAGTACACAAAATCAAAATAATTCCCTATTAATATAATTCCCTTTTAATATAAAATAAGAAATGATACATAAGTATAAGACTTAATTAATTTTATGTTGGTTTTTTAGACATATATTGCAGCTAAATATTTGTGAATTTGATTTATGCATATTAAGTCTATTTATGAAAGAAATGTGGTAGGCCCTTCGGCAAAAGTTACATTTAATTCCAAGATTTTGCTCTTTAAAATTATAAGTACAGGAGAAGCAAATACCCTCAGTCAGCTTAGGATTTTTAAATAACGAATTATTCTTGCAGGTTTCCATGAGCTCATCGGTAAATAAACTCTTTTCTGCCTTCTCTATTGCAATATTTTTCAAATCACACTTTTCGTTATCTTGAAAAGACGAGGAAGATGATATCTCGGACAGAAATTTATCAAGAAGCCAATTGTCTTCACATGTATTAAAACAATACTTCTCTGGTAAGATAGTTTGCTCGGTAAGTTTGTTCAACATTTTAGGCTTATCATCATCTTTTATTTCTTGGTTTATACTTTTCTCTGTGGTTTTACTTTGTGCTTTTTCTTTCTTGACAGTTTTTAAATTTTTAACCTTTTTGGAAATTTTGCTAACTGTAGCAGACTTCTTTTCCAAACGTCTTTTTCTCTCCTTCTTTTCTGCAGCAATATTTTTTTTAAGATTCCTCCTCCTCGGCTTTTTTTTAATCCACTGGGTAGATGTAATTGCGTATGTTATTTTTTTGGTGTTTCTGTTTCCTTTTCGTTTAGGTGTCTTTGCAAACTGCAAAGTCTCATTCAGATTTGGAGGCCTTTGTTCGTTTGTGTTTTTATTATTATTATTAGGCTTTGATAGTTCAATTTGCTCCGTGCTTGTAGGTTCAGGGGGCATATCTTGGACGTTAATAATTTGAATATTTTCATCCAGCAGTCCATCTAATATTTGATCGTGACTTACAAATAATACAGGAATCTCATTAATGTTGAAATCGGAAGGTTCAGGATCTTCTGTATGGGCAGTGCTATCGGTAGGCATATTTAAAGTTTGCTGTTCCACCGGAATCACTTCTATGGCCTGAGGAATGTGTTTAAAACTTTTCCATAACTTAAACAACATTGGTTGTTCATTTTCTGTGACATCCTTATAATCATTGTTAAACTCTTCAATAATCTGATTTTCTACTATGCGAGAGAAATATTTGAAACTTAAAAATGTGTTACTTAGATTTTCTGACTTTGTTTCGGATTCAACTGTCAATATCTTTTGTCCTCCAAGACACTTGGAATAATCTAAAGCATTTGGATTCCAAGGGTATGCTCCGCAAGCCTTGAATCCACTTTTTATTGTTTCTGACTTTCCAGTTTGTTCCACGGCAATTTTCAGAACAATTGCAAAATGCTCTTTTAATAATGTCTCTGAAGGATGATCTCGTATCCATTGTATAACAGCCTTTTTCCATCCACTTTTGATAGGCTTGAAAGCTGACACATCTGTCGGTTGAAGAAGTCTCGTAGAGTTAGGATATAGACATATTAAAACAATATTTAGTTTTTTACATAAGATACTAAGGTTGTACGTCATGTGTGTTCGATGACCGTCTAAAAACAAAATGATCGGAAAAGACGTATTCACCTTTTTTTAAATGCGGATAAAGTATGTTTTCAATATAATCACACATTAATTCTGCTTTCTTCCAGTCCGTATCAGAAAGGCCAATGCCCCATTCACCAGGAACAGACTTGGCGATATTCGCAGGAATCCGCTTATATGGATACACCATCGGTGGTGTTATTCCTCCAGATGCTGTAAAAGTAAACATCACAGTGATGGTAGATTTAGACGATGCATGTTCCACTTCATAAACATTTGATGCCCCTCTAGGCGCTAGAACTTTATTGTTTTTCGGGCACAGATTAAAACATGTCCCATCTGCATTCATAACACGATCGGGATACTGTAACACTTCCGTAAGTCCTTTTTCTACGAAAAAACTTTCAACTTCAAAAAACCATTTTCGTATGTCACTTTCCGAAACATTTGCGCTAGCCGCGGTTTCAGCTTCTGCTGTACGCAAAGAAATCTCGGGATTTCTTCGTAGGAAATCTTTGTACCAAGTTTCGCCAGGGCGATTGTTAATAAAAGGATTATATCTGGGATTACTATCAAGAAACTGCTTAACTGATTCCTGCACATCTTCCTTTCGACGTGGAAACCCTTTCCTATAATTTTCGAAAATCCAGTTCACCAAAATTTTTTCTTCTTCTGGTAGAACTGGATTAGGTCTTAAATTTCGTTTCGTAAATTTTATACTTTGTCGAAACTGTAGGGTTGCCCTTGGAACTTTATAGCGCCTTGAAACTTCTCGTAATAAAAACCCGTTGTTTATTTCATCTAGGGCAGTTTAAAGCTTTTCTTCTTTATACTTTTTTTGATATTTCTCTCCGTCACTAATTTTAGGCATTGCTCCAAAAAAATTCAGTTCAATATTACCTGCAAATTTGCAAAAATCAGTTATTGGCCCTGTGTAACATCAGTTATTAGCCCCCGGCCAATACCTGATTTTAATGATTTGTTTGTAGCATATAGACTAGCAATAGCGTTAGTACGCCCAAAGAGATCAAAAGCATTTGTAGAAAATATAATTTCGTCGAGGTATTTAAAATTCAGTTATTGGCCATCAGGCCAATCACTAATTTAGTATCAGTTTTATAATCTAGAGATTGGCCGCCATTTATTTTCTTAAATTTATTAGTTATAACATACAAAAATCATTTAATTAGCCACCAATTACTTAACTAAGACAATCAAAGTAAGAAAATCAGGGTTTTAAAGAAAATAAACTGCACAAACACTTACCAAGATGTAGTCGTCCTTAGCAAATACTATAGAAATATAACTGAATACTACACACGACTGAATGACCTGTTAACAACGAGTTATAGCGCGCAAATGGCAGACTGTTTAACAACGGAATTTTATAGAAGTGGCCTTGAATGTTGGAAGACGAATTTGATACTGGTATTTAGTATTAGTTGTACAGTGGTGCCTTGTTTTTAAAAGTTTTTTAATGGGGGCCAATGACTGACACAAATATTAAATATGGCCAATCACTGGGTATTTTACCCTATTACCTGTAAATATTTTGATTTTTAATTGTAAAGAATAGAAAAATTACCGTTCATTTTAATTTTTTTTAGAATCAGCTGAAAGTGGTCTACAAAAAACCAGATATAACCAAAATAAAGATATAAAAAGTGTATTGGCTAATTGGAAGAAACAACATTGTCCATGCATAATAAGTTATTACTTTATAAACAAATATTAATACCTAGGAATGGAACCTGGATATAATCATCAAGAAGATAGCAGGAATCCCGACAAACAACTTAAATAAGTACAAGAATATTGAGGAAATCCTCCTCGATACTACTGGGCAAACTAGAAGATTGAAGAGGACAAAGCCTTTTGAACTAGTTTGAGTGATAGGTGATAGTGAAAAGCAGAGCATAGTGCGTGATGTGGCTGTGTATGTTAGAATAGTGCACGATCATGTTAGATTAGATAAGAGACGCTATCGGGTAAGCTCTTCATTTTAAGAAACATTAGTAATTTAGGTTAAATTAAAATTGCTCATTGGTCAGTTATGACCAGATTGCTTTTTTTATGTTTGGCAAAAAGGGCGTAAGTCAGAATTGCACATTGCTAATGTTTTGATGATTTCTGGACCAGCAAAAAACTGTTGTAGACGTAAACTGTATGTACCAATAAAAAGAGCCGATTTTTCTGGTCCAGAAATCATCAAAACATTATCGATGTGCATTTCTGACTTAAGCCCTTTTTCCCAAACATCAGAGAATTGTAATGTACAAATTCTCCTATCTGATTTTTCATGAATTTTGTAGGAGACGAAAAACCATTTTTAGGATCATCTCCTGCTTTCACATGTAAATTTTGACATGTCTTGTAGTAAATAGATAGTTGAATTTACTACAAAACATGTCAAAAAATATATGAAAACAGGAGGTAACCATAAAAAAGTTTTTAGTCTCTCTTACAAAACTCATGAAAAAACAAATCGGAGGTATGTCACATCAGTGACTATATCCAGGGAATGTCTAAAAAATATACTTTGATGTCCCAAGAACCAAATATAACCTTTATATATATACAGGGTGTAACAAAAATACAGGTCATAAATTTAATCACATATCCTGGGACCAAAAATAGTTTGATTGGACCTAACTTACCTTAGTACAAATGTGCACAAAAGAAAAGTTACAGCCCTTTGAAGTTATATATTAATAGCACCAAGGGCCTTAGAGGCCCATGGCTTGAAAAGTTTGTTTTTTCTTCATTTTCACGTTTCTTTATGTACTGAGATCTTCTCTGGCTTGATATGTGATTTTTCTCCATTCCTTCCTCTTATTCATTTTTCTTTTCTGACCCTGTAACACCATTCTTTCCAAATCTTTTTCGACCTCTTGCTTCCATCTATTTTCCGGTCTTCCTCTTCTCTTTCTTGAAGCTATAGTGTAGTTTAGTACCCTTTTCGGAGTCCTCGTTTTTGGCATCCTTTCAATGTGACCTCGTGATCTAAGTCTCTGTGCCTTTATCACTCATTTGAAGTTACAAAATGAAAAGTGATTTTTTCCAATGTATCGAAAACAATGTGCTTTTGTGCACGTTTCAATTTAATTATTATTGTAGTACCTACCATTTAAACAACGTTTTAAAAACTTTTTTGCCTCTTATTGCTTTTTCGAAAAGTCAATTTTTATCGAAATATTGTGAATATTTGTCAAATCCACCACATATTTGTATATGGTTAAGTACGATTATGGAGACTTGGTAATAATATGCAAACTTATTTATGCTTTACATTTTTAGGTATATTTTGAACCATATTAAAAAAGAAGCCAGACTCGATAAAACGTGCCTTATCGAAAAAATACAAAGAGGCAAAAAAGTTTTGAAAACACTCTGTTTAACTAATGGTACCTCAGTAATAGTTTAATTGGAACATACAACATTTGGGGGGTTTAAAGGAACAAAACCCCCATAAAATTTTTACGTGGACATATTAAAAAAGAAGTCGCAACTCGATAAAAACTGCCTTATCTGAAAAATACTAAGAAACAAAAATATTGAATTTAACTAATGGTACCACAATAATAAAATTGAATTGGAACATACACAAAAGTTTGGGAGGATTTAAGGGATCAAAACCCCCATAAAATTTTTATGGGGTGCACAAATTTCACCATAATTTTTCTTTAAGATATTCCTGCCATAATAATGCCACATGTCACATGTCCATTTTCAATAAAAAATCGCTAATAGTTTTCGATATAATCGAAAAAATCCATTTTCATTTTGTAATTTCAAAGGGCTGTAACTTTTTATGTGCATATTTGTACAAGGTAAGTTAGGTTCATTTGAACTATTTTTGGTCCCAGAATAATGTGATTTAATTTATGACCTGTATTTTTGTTACACCCTGTATATACAGCCCATTACGCACCACCTTAAAAATTGGGCATTTTTGATGTCTCGAATTTCCTAAACCTGTTGTTGCATCTAAGTGATTTTTTTTATAATATTCTAGCCTAGGCCCTAGAATATGTTACCTCCTTATGCTTGTCATGCACAGGGAGCTATACTGTAATATATATTATATCACATTACTATAGAGAGCGATATGATATAATATACATATATTACAGCATGACAAGCTTAAGGAGGTAACCTATAGCCTAGGCTATAATATTATAAAAACATCACTTAGATGGGACAACAGGTTTAGGAAATACGAGACATCAAATATACCCCATATTTAAGGTGGTGCGTTAATTTCTTGGAGAAGTGTATTGTAATTTAATGTAAATACTGTAATATCCAATAATTGTAATTTGATATAAGATGAAATATAAGTTCCTTAAAAAATATATTTTTTATTTCCCACAATACATTCTCCACAGGTCTAAATATCGTCGCTAGACGTCCACCGAATGACCTTCTAGGACGTTAGATGGATGTTCAGCAGCAAGACATTGGACCAAACTGGGACATCCTATGAATGCCCAAATGACGTCCACCGAACGTCCCCTCCGACGTTAGGTGGACCTCCATTGGACGTTTAACAACTTGGCCTTTGGACCAAAATTGGACGTCCTGTTAAGGTCCAATTCACGTCCCCTAGGACGTCCGATTAAGGTCCAATTCACGTCCCCTAGGACGTCCGATTAAGGTCCAATTTACGTCCGATTAAGGTACAATTTACGTCCGCTTAAGGTCCCATTTACGTCCGATTAAAGTCCAATTTACGTCCGATTAAGGTCCAATTTACGTCCGATTAAGGTCCAATTTACGTCCGATTAAGGTCCAATTTACGTCCGATTAAGGTCAAATTTACGTCCTGTTAAGGTCCAATTTATGTCCGATTAAGGTCCAATTTACGTCCGATTAAGGTCCAATTTACGTCCGATTAAGGTCCAATTTACGTCCCCTAGGACGTCCGATTAAGGTCCAATTTATGTCCGATTAAGGTCCAATTTACGTCCGATTAAGGTCCAATTTACGTCCCCTAGGACGTCCGATTAAGGTCCAATTTGCGTCCGATTAAGTTCCAATATACGTCCCCTCGGACCTTAGATGGACGTCCAATGGACGTTCGGTAGCGCGACATTTGGACCAAAATAGGACGTATAAAGGACGTTCCTCGGACGAAAACGGACGTCCAAAGGACGTCCCTAAAGTCCGTGAAGGACGTCCAATGGACGTCCATTGGACGTCCTTGTGCTATTAGGGTTGAATTGTAATATGATTTTTTTCGAATCCTGAGAAAACCAAGAATTTTAGAAAAATTTAAACGCAGGATGCAAAATTACATTACCGAGGGCGGAAAGCCCCTTAGAATAAACAAGTAGCTTCTATTGAAGCTATTGAAATATGAAATATTTGAAATTAAATATCACACTTCTCTTTTATTTTCAGCCCTGTAACTTATTAAAATAAACATTATAGAAGTTTTCAGGGACTTTCAGCCCTCGGTAATAATGTAGTCTTTCATTCTGAGTTTAAATTTTTCAAAAATATTTATTAGTTTTCTCAGGATTCGAAAAAAATGAATACAATTAAAACACATAGAGAATTTTGACATGCGTCAAAGTTTTGCATTAACTCAATGTAAAATTCTGAACTGTTGAATTCCAGCTTCCCTAATAATTATTTTACATCAAAAGACTTTAGAAACTATTTGAAGAGGATTGAAATCTGTATTGGAAATAACTGTTAAAAGTGGTCTACGTAATTAAACATATTCCAAAATTTTGTAAAAATGTAATACATTTTAGTTTTCAGCCCAAACTTAGGCCACACACAATGCAATAATGTTCACATTTTTGAACTGTCAATATTTTTATTTTATCATCTATTGTTTAAAAACAATACAGTTGATAAGATACCCTCAGTTGCGGAGAAAGGATTAATAATAAAGATTTTTTTATTCAGTCAATGGTGTGAGCACTGTCAGTTAAATAGTAACGTGTGGCCTTACTTTTACACGCATACCTATTGTGGCAAATGTATCATATTTTTCAAAATTTTGGAATGCATTTAAATCGTAGAACAATTTTAGTTTTTGATTTTAATACAGATTTTAATTCTCTACATGTATTCTCTCATGACTTTTGATGTAGAGTAATTGGGGAAGCAGGAATTCAACAATTCAGAATTTTACATTGAGTTTCGTATGGCCCTTTTTACGATTCACCACCCAGTATAAGATAAAATGTGTACTATTTGTCTTATTATTTCATAATAACACAAATAATACAGATATATACACAATAACACACATTCAATGATCGAAAATCATTTAAAAATATGGGAATGTAAACTCTTGTGACGTAAAGTCAAAAATAAGTCTCCCCACCACCGTCGGACAAGACAACCGTAATAAAGTCTAATAACCGTGCTTTTGAACAAAATATTATATTATTACGTATTTTCTCTTTAAAAGCTGTTTGTTTAACATCAAAGATGTAATAAAATCGTTAAGAATTTCTTTTCTTCCCTCTTTCAAAGGTACGTCACTGGAGACAGAAAGCAAATCTGACAGCTGATCGCCATTTGCAACCTCCTTCCTGGCTCGAAGTCATTTCGCATTGTACTCCTTCCTAGTTTACTTTATATTCTAAGGTTTATATGCTTTCGAGAAGTCAAAAGAAAATGTTAACTTATAAGAGTGATAGAACTGCTAAAACCTATGAACATTAATCATTTATCAACAATGGTCATCAGCAGTCCCATTAGCACTCTTCTTTTTTTTTAGTGCCCTGTGTGATTATCAAATGTTGGCAATAATAACTTTGTTCGTAGCATCTCGAAACAGATTAGCAGATATCAAATAATGGATACCTACTCTCTGAGTAGGATGTTCTTCTTCAGCCTGGGCCACTTCTTCCGGCAATCTTGCTCTGAGGTGTAGGTTATACGTCTCTGAATGTCTCATTACATGGCCGAAATATTGTAACTTAGATATTTTTATTATTTTCGTTATTTCCGTGCTCTTTTTCATTCAGTGTATCTAATTTAATTTCTTATTCGGTCAACCCAACTTACCCGTTATACTCGTGCGGGTAGATCCACATCTCAAAGTCCTCTAATTTTTTCATTAGTCTCTCTGTGAGGGTCCAGCTCTCCATATCATACAGCAATGCGGAGAATATGTAGCAGAGTATTAATCTAATTTTAAGATTTAGGGCCGATATATACTCTGTCCCGTTGTTACTGTGTTACCGGCCGTTAATGTAATAACTCTTAGTAGCGAGAATTTTCTTTAATTTATAAAAGGCGGTTCTGGTTTTTTGAATGTGTAATCTAATTTACTTTGTTTATATCCCAGTTATCGCCCTAATAACACAAAACATTCCAGGAATGTTCCTAGAAGGTACACATAGGACATTGAAAACATTCCTGGAATGTCCCTAAAAGCACATGAACGTCCCTGGAAAGTCCCAGGAAAGTGCTGTGTCAGCATTTTAAACATTCCTTGAATGTCTTGTTGGAACATTCCATGAATGTCTACGAATGTTCTTTGAACATTCACAGTACATTTTTTAGACTGAATGTCTTGTTGAAACATTCCATGAATATCTACGAATGTTCTTAGGACATTCAAAGTATATTTTTTAGACATTCTTTGAAATATATCGTCAGTGCTGTGACAATACCTCCTGTTAGCGTTGGCGCCCAAATAGGTGATATTGTTGACTCTAAAGGCTCTAAACGCATTAGAGAGTCGCAGACGCGACTCGACCCGTCGCGGACTACAGCTCTAGCTCAGATTCTTTACGTTGTTTTTAATCTTCATGAACGTATTTGGAAGTTGTAGACGTGATGAGGACTTGATTCAATTTTTAATGAGAATCTCAAGTCTTCCACTAATTTGTTCGCGACGAGACGCGTCCGCGACTCTCTAATGCGTTTCTGCCTTTACTTTACTCTTTATGATATATTGAGCAGTGTGAATAAAAAATAAGTGTTTACTTTAAGAATTCAGTTAGGTATAGTATAAGTACAGTCTTATTAGATTCAGCTATAAGTTTAAGTACATTCTGAAAAATTTGTGAATAATATTTTGCTTATACTTATAATGATTCGATTAAGAGAAAACAACTAATGATTGCCCTGGAAAAATTAAAAATCCCACATAAACTCAGAAAATTAATAAATATGACAATGAGAACTACCAAAATTAGCATAAAGACGCAAAGAGGCGAGACAGATGAATTCATTATAAATAAAGGAGTGAAACAAGGTGATGCCTTATCCACGACACTGTTTAATCTAGTTTTAGAATATGTACTACGAAATATAAACAAAGGAAACCTAAGAACAAGAGGTGGACAAATAATCGCATATGCAGACGACATTGTTATTATTGCAAAAAATAGAAACATAATGAAAGAAATGCTAGAAGAAATAAAAGAGAAAGGGGAGACAATGGGACTCAGATTAAATGAAGAAAAGACGAAAATATTAAGACTAGGGAAACCAGCAATAAAAGGAAAAACCAAAATAGGAAATTCAGAGTTTGAAGATGTAGAACATTTCAAATACCTAGGAGTGACAATAAGCAAAACGGGTGAAAGAATACCAGAAATAAAAGAAAAAATATTGGCAGCGAATAAAGCTTATTTTTCAAATAAAACACTACTTAAAAGCAAAATACTGTCTATTAAAACCAAGATGAGAATGTATAACACCATAATTAGACCGATATTATTATACGCAGCAGAAACAATGACGATGACTAAAAAAGATGAAGAAAACTTAAGAATAGTGGAGAGAAAGATCATGAGAACCATACTGGGACCAATCAGAACAGAGCAAAATGAATATCGAAGCCGAATAAATGCAGAGATTAAGAAAGTACTAAAAGAAGATATCGTTACCAAAATAAAGCAATGCAGAGTTAGATGGTTAGGTCACATCTGGCGGGCAGGAGATGAAGCAGTGACATATGCTATGATAGAATGGAATCCAGGAGGAAGAAAGAAAAGAGGAAGACCAAGATCAAAGTGGTTGCAAGAAGTTGAAGAAGACTTAAAAAACGCAGGAGTCAGAGAATGACGGGGAAAAACTAGAGATAGGAAAAAATGGAGAGAAATCGTTAAGAAGATAACATAAGCAAAAGGGACTGATCCTCCTAAAAAATAGGATCTAGAAAGCTTTCGCGACTTAGCCCCATATCGGGGTGTACAGTCACTATATATATTATACTTATAAGTGTATACTAAAAAATTTAAGTTTAAACTAACAACAGGAAACACAAATCTAGAAAAAATTTATAAAAACCGGCCGTATTCTATTTTTGTCAACAGATTTTTCAGTTTATTTAGTTATTTGTTACAACCATTAGCAGACACACAACGTTTGTACAAGTGTTAAAAATGAGTTCCGAGTACGACAGTGAATCTCTTGACTCCGAAGTCGGTGAAGAACAAAGTGGCAATTTGCGCTTCATAGAGGCTTTATCTAATCACAAAGTTTTATTTGATAAATCGCAGTTGCCATTAATAAGAAAAAATAAGGAAATTTCCTTAATTAAAATGCAGGAATCATACCAAACGATTTATGGCAAAAGTGTTAATGTAAAATAATTGAAAAAAAAAAAGATTCAAAATATGAAAAACGAATTAAAAAAGAAAACTGATATGAAAGCAACTGGAAATAAAAAAATTATTTTGAAAGATTGGGAAAAAAATTGCTGGACATTATTAGATAAAGATGAGAAAAACCCAACATTGCATAAAATTCCTGGAGCGGCGACGCTCCAGGAATGCAAATGTAGAGAATGTAGAAATGCAAAAACCAGCGAAGACAAGGCACGTTTTAGTCAGACCTCCTCCTCCTTCCTCTTATATTACACCATCACAAGCAAAAAGGAATAAACTGGAAGGGCAAGAAACAGATGAGACTGCAAAATTATGCACAGCAGATCTACAAAGACTGGTTCTTCTTGAGCAGTTAAAACTTAAGCGCATGCAGATCGATCGAGAACAACTTTTATTGAACAAGCCACGTCAAAGTCTACCCGAAACCCAAGGTCCCGAAAGCGAAGGTCCCGAAATTTCAACTTCTTTATATTTAGATAAAATATACCTATAGGTACCTATGTATAATAAATATTATATGGGTAAGTAGCCTATATATATATATATATATATATATATATATATATATATATATATATATATATATATATATATATATATATATATATATATAAAATATAAGTAATATATTTAGTTATTATGTGCACATCAAAATAAAAATGCTGCTTATATTAAACAGCCAAATATACAGTGCGTCCATAAAGTAACGCATAAATTCATTATTTCGTAAACCGGCGACTTTAAAGAAAAATCCCAAAACAGGTCGATTTTTATTTTTAATTTCCGATTTTTTGGCATATATATCATAGTAGTGACATCATCCATCTGGGCGTGATGACGTAATCGATGATTTTTTTAAATGAGAATAGGGGTCATGTGATAGCTCATTTGAAAGGGTATTCAATTCTCTGTTCACTAATGTAAACATTAACATAATTATTTATACAGGGTGCTCAAAAAAATATTTTTTTTAATTAAAATAATTAAGACAAAAAGAAGAATGCATGTAATTTATTTAATTCAAAATGCGTTTTCCTACTGTCAGTAAACAGAAAAAAAAAGAATGTGTGTGTACTTTGTACGCACGTAAGAAGTTATACTCCTATTATATAATTTTAACGAAGTAATTGTATTCTATTTAAATATTAAACTAACTTTCTTATCTACCACTTTCAAAAAATTTTTATTAAAACAATTAAAAAAAAATGAATCGTAGAGGATTGGAACCCGGGACGTTTCGAACTCTGACCGAACACTCAACAACTAGACCACCGAGGTCATGTAATTGGCACGTACGTTTCGGATATAATTATGAGTGCAGCTGATCTCACTACTACCAACTTTGTTAAATTTCGAAAGAGTAATTTCACTTTTATTTAATAATGGTACGGTAAACAATCCTCATTTTTTAATATGTTATTCCTTACAAAAATACCTTTAATTTAAGCACAAATAATTAAAAATCGTAAATTTGGGTCAAAAGTTACTAACTTTTTAAGAATTCCCATAAGAGCCCATGTTAAAACTTAACTTTGACCCTTAATAGTAATTAAACGGCACGGTAAAACATTTTTTAAAAAATCAAGTCTTAGTTTTTTTAAGTAAACTATAACATACTAAAATTTCATGCAAATCCTTAATTCTTTGCCGAAGGTGTAGAACGTCATTAAACTTGTGATATTTTGAAAATTGATCAAATTATTTTAATTTTGAATTGAAATGATTTAAGTGCACTTTACATCAACAATAAATTGAACAAGAAATTGACAAAATTATTCAAGGTCAAATTTGACGAGTACAAAATGTATGGTTTGTAAAAGAAAATGAAGGAATTTGATGAAATAGAACAATTGGATATGTTTTATTTTGTCAAATTTCTTTATTTTCTTTTTATTCACGGCAAAATTGGATGTAGAATTGTGTTTTGTATAAGCCAAATTTGACCTTGAATAACTTGTTGTCAATTTCTTGTTCAATTATTGTTGATGTAAAGTGGACTTTAGAATTGAAAAAATACAACAAAACATATAGTAAGAAAACAATATATTAGGTGAATATTGATGGTAATCAAATTATATAAATAAAAGTATTACATACTATGTATTTTGGCAGATCAAACAGGTAGGTTTATATTCATGATACATTAACAATTATTACGTACCTGTTGCTTTTAAAAACTATTTAAAAGCCACTACAATATTATAAACTGTTTTGTTTCTATCCTCACAACAATAAAACTAATATATTATACATTTGTTTACCTTTACCTTTTCCTCCAAACCACAGCTGTCCTACAGCTGCCATATTGGATAATTTTTGACATGTCATTTGAACATCCAATCAGAACAAAGTTATAATGCGCGTATGCGCCTGGGTGATGCGTATGGGCCTGGTTTTAACATATAAAAATTCACCCTCATCGCGCGTAAAGAAGTATAACTTCAAAAATATTTGACAAATAAACATTAATTTTCGCTTGAACGAAATGTTCAAACTAGCAAGAGGCAGGTGGGTGGCAGTTTTAACATTGAATTTAAGCGAAAAACAATATTTATTTGTGAAATAAACATTTTTTCCTGTTTTATGGCTACATTAAAACGTATTTTGAATTAGATAAATTACATATAGTTATTCTTCTTTTTGTCTCAATTATTTTAATTAAAAAAATGTTTTTTTGAACACCTTGTATAAATAATTATGTTAATGTTTATATTAGCGAATAGAGAATTAAATACCCTTTCAAATGAGCTATCAGATGACCCCTATTCTTGTTTAAAAAATTCAACTATTACGTCATCACGCCCAGACGGATGACGTCACTAGTATGGTGTATATGCCACAAAATCCGAAATTAAAAATAAAAATCGACCTGTTTCGGGATTTTTCTTTAAAGTCGCTGGTTTACGAAATAATGAATTTATGCGTTACTTTATGGACGCACTGTATAATATGCATGTAAATTACTAAAATGTATAGGTATCTATATACATTATACATACTTTTACTTACTAGGTATTTAGGAAATATTGAAGTACCAATATGAATTTATTATTTTCAAGCTGCTTTTTATATTCTTAAAAATGTTTTAGTCCTTGTAGCTAGAAATACTTCGTCTTTGCTTCGTCCTAACAGCGTAAACATAAATGCCTAACTGTACTCTGGAAACCATTTTCTTTTCATATTTTGCCCTTTTGTTACCTACCCCCTTCCCTTGTGCAGGTATAAAATATGCAATGCAAGGGGTCAGAATGACAATGAATAGCCGTTTCCGGATTTCCGAAAATTATAGGTAACAATACTTTATGGTATAAACTCAAATCAAAATGGTATTATATATTCATTTCAATTGAAAACGAAACGAGAATTTCTCATTTTTCTTCAATAGAATTAAGTTTTAAACTTTTTTACCATACAATTAAAACGGTTTAAAAAAATGGAATTAGATAGTTCAGTATACTATAGTACCTACCAAAATACCTAAATTTTATTAATTATTCTTAACGCGAAGTTGATAATCTATAGGCTAACATTATTCTTTCTTCCTCTAGGTACATATACAGTATATTCTTTTAAAGATATTTTAAAAGTATATACCCAGATAGCACAAGTACGTTTTATGGACATCCAATGGACGTACATCTGTGTACATTGGAACGTCCAATGGACGTCCCGCTAAGGTACAATGGACATCCGATGGACGTCCAACGAATGTCCAGAGTTCACAAAATTGGACGTCCATAGAACGTCCGCTACAAACGTACATTGTACGTTGTATTGAAGCTTTCAGTGTACACCTTATGTACATTCAATGTACGTCTTATGGACATTTGTAGGGCACTTTTCAGAAAGAAATCTAGTATCCATAATTTTGTGAATACATAGCAAAAAGCCTTTAAAGGAAATAGTTCCTTATAATACTAAACTTATACTTAAAAATATTACACAAAAGACCTTTTTATTTCTCTTTACTATAACTTCATTATAATATATACTTTATTATAGGAACTAGGAACTTTCATTAATGCACGATAAACAGAAAACACAAATATATCACAGGATGTATTTTCATAAAGACGAGATTCAGATAATGACGCCCTAGGAAGCATGCACATTAAAAGAGGTTTAATCTATGTTCTGCTGTTTCTATTCCAAACTATTTTTAGAGTCAGTACCGTTGTTGTATATTACAAGCGCGTTTGCCATTCTGTGAATTATCATAAATAAACCATCCTTCAGTATTCCACAACAATTAACAGCGATAATCCCCTAAAAGTGCCTGAATAATACTACCTTTCACGACCGATAGCGCGAAGAGCGACAACGTTGTCAAGAAGATTCTCATTTAGTTTGTATTGGGACTTAATATAATAGTCGCGTTTTGTGTAAAATATCCATGGACCACAAATGGATGTCCAATGTACGTTGAAATCAAACGTCCAATGGACATCCCGTAATGTACGTACATAGTACGTCCAGTTTTGGTCCATGGACGTTTGGACTTTAAATGTACGTTATATGGACGTACATCGGACGTTGTGTGCTATATGGGTACAAGTATGTGTTAAGCATATACTTTTGCATAATATACTTACTGTATCGAACCGTCTATAATGTTCTAAGGTCCTACTAAGAAATAAGAAAAGTCAATTACCTTAAATCTACGACTTCCGAAGTCTCAGCAAACACACGAACTGTTTGACGTCCTCTGCGATGGCGATGAGACACCACCTCTAGTATCCGCCACTGTCTTACTGCTCCCGGGTCCCAGCTAATCCGCCATTTAGTGTTCCAAGTCTACACTCTAGACGACAACTTCGGACATAGTTAGTACGGTATTACGCGAATTCGTATTTTTTTCCGCCGATCACTAGTAGTTCCGATCGCACCCCTTTCCTCAAGGAATTAATCCGTAACAAGAAAAAAAATTATCCTTCGTTCGCTTACACACACGCCGAGCAAAACAAAACATTCCAATCGTCTTTTATTTTGACCGTTCTTCGCAGCGCACTCCCCAAAGAACAAAATAACACTGCCATAAAATCCTCGAATCTGTTTTTCTCTCGTCTCTTAGAAGTTTCAACACCCAACAAACGAAATCATAAATCCCTTTTACTATCCTCCAAAATGCACCTGCTCCTATCGCGTGTCATAAACATTTCCATTCTCAGCCGCCGACGAAAAACACCTCCTTTTACACGGAAAGAATCTGTTACCGCGACCAACAATACAGGCACCAGGCTGACGGCCGTAAAACCAGGGACGTTACATCACTCCCCTCCACATAAAAAGATTGCCCCAAGGGCAATCCTTTTCAATCCTCTATACGATATCTAAGGGGTTTTCGCCTCTCTCGCTGAGGCCGGCCTCCTCTTGATAACCCAGGTTCCTCCACGGTTGCTTCGTTAATTATGTCTAGGATTTCCTCGTCACCCGAACTTTCCCCTAATTCTGCCGCTACCATCTGCTCTTCTTCACTGCTGGTGTCCGCAAGCTGCTGCAAGTCCCGCAGTTCTTCACTGAGACCGGAGTCATCTGTCCAGAACTCACTCTCGCCAATTCCATCGGAGGTTGGAGTGTATCGCTGTGGAGGCCTTCTCGTTCTTGGGGCTATCACTCTCGATTCGTCCGGAACGTCTCCAATATCTGCCGTACCCCCTAAGTCATCGTCGTCAACCTCTGGCTCTCTTGCATAACCCCATACAATCTCTCCTTCCTCGTCGCTTCCCTCGTCGTCGGTCATCCTGGGTCTCTCCTCTACTCCATCTTCTATTATTCGCGGAAGGGATAACGTAGGTTTTGCTTGGTTGCCTTATTTGTTCTTCCGATACGTCTGGATCTTCCCAGGCTTTATAATATTTTAGCCGATCTATGTGGTAAGTTTGGGTCTTACCGTCGCCCTTATCTACCACGTAGTTCACAGCCCCGCGTTTTTCTATGATTTTGTATGGCCCACTCCATGGTTTGAAAAACTTCTTACTGACTCCGCTGGGCACGATCGAATTTTGAATATATACATAATCACCCTCCTTTAAATTTCTCTCGTGCCTTCCCCGATTCATTCTCTCGGCATTAGTTTGTTCTAGTTTCCGCGCTTGTTCTGCTGCTAATATATAAGCCTCGTCCAGTCGCCTTCGCAGTTCCGCTGGGTAGCTTAACTCTCCTCGGTCATCTATTCTCGGTCCCACGTCACAGTCAAAAGGAATATGTACTTCCCTCCCAAAGGTTAACCAATTTGGGGTGAACCCCGTAGCATTATGTTTCGCACTCCGGTAAGCCATTAGCGCCAGTCCTATATGTTCGTCCCAGTCCCGTGCCTTACTGTTCACATAATGCTTCACCATTCCAATAAGTGTTCGGTGCAATCGCTCCACCCGTCCATTTACTTGGGGCCGATACGCCGTGGTTTGAATCTTCTTGATTCCCAATAGTCTACAAACTTCTTTCATTAGCTCCGAAACAAAATTTGTCCCTTGATCCGTCAGTAACCGCTCCGGCGCTCCATGCCGAAGAACGACCTCGTTCACAAAAACACGCGCCACAGTTTCGGCCGATAAGTCTTTTATGGGTATCGCCTCAGCATATCGCGTAAAGTGGTCTACGTACGTCAAGAGATATTTATTACCTCTCTGCGTTTGTGGCAAAGGACCCACTATATCCATTCCTACCATTTCGAGAGGTCTAGACGTATGGTATGGTTCACAAATGGGCACCCTATTTACACTTTTCGTCCGTCCACATTCTCTACAGTCCTCAACATGCTTTCTTACGTCCTTTTGCATGGTTTTCCAGTAAAACTGTGACTCCGCCCGCTGAAGTGACCGCTGTACCCCACAATGTCCCGCACTCGGTTCATCATGTGTCCGCTTCAACACCCGATTTCTCATTTTCACGGGTACTACGACTCGCCACCTACCGTCCGTCACTTTGTATAGTATGCCGTCCAAATCCTTTCGATATTCCTCGCTCCCACTGTTGACATAACGCTGGCACTCGTTATCAGACTCTTGAGTTCTTTTGATCCACTCCCGATCTATTGAGTAATCTTCATCGCGCCTAACATTTGCTACGGCTCTACTTAAAGCGTCCGCGTTTACGTGTCTCTTTCCCGGCTTATACACTACCTCATACTCGTACTCGGCCAGTTTCATTTGCCATCTCGCTAGTCTAGACGACGGATCTTTCACCTGCAACGTCCAACGTAACGGCGCATGATCGGTGATTACGCTAAACCTCCGCCCGTATAAGTAGCACCTAAACTGACCGATTCCCCAAACCATCGCTAAAAGTTCCTTCTCCGTTACCGAGTAGTTTCTTTCCGCCGTGTTGAGTTGCCTTGAAGCGTAGGCTATCGGATGCTCTTCTCCTTCAAGTCGCTGTGACAAAACCGCACCCAAAGCTAGTCCCGACGCATCAGTCGCTAGAATGAATGGCAGTTCAAAATCTGGATAGCGCAATACGGGGTGTTTCGACAAACTCTCTCTTAGTCGGTCGAACGCTTCCACTCTAGTTGGGGTCCACTCAAACGTAGTTTCCACTTTTATTAGTTCTGTTAGCGGCTTAGCTATTTCCGCATACCCTTTTATGAATCGCCGATAATATCCCGTCAACCCCAGAAAGGCGCGTACTTCTCGCACAGTCTTCGGCCGCGGATATGTGCGTATTGCTACAACCTTCTGTGGGTCAGGTTTTACACCTGCGCTGGTGACTAAATGACCCAAATATATTAGTTCACTCATCATGAACTGACATTTCTTAAGGTTCGCTTTAACACCTACTTCACGTAGCCGCTGTAAAACATTTCGCAACCGCCTATTGTGTTCCGTCTCATCCGCTGCAAAGATCACTACGTCGTCCAAGTAAACATAGCACTCCGTCCCCTTTATTCCCATTAGTACCGCGTCAATGAATCTCTGGAACGTTGCTGGTGCTCCTGACAGTCCAAACGCCATCCGGTTATATTCATAGTGTCCATCAATCGTATTGAACCCAGTCTTCTCTCGGTCCTCTGGTCTGATCTCAATCTGATGGTACCCGCTGGCTAAATCAATGGTCGTGTACCACTTGCATTTTCCCAACCGATCCAATGTTTCATTTATGTTGGGAAGGGGATAGGTGTCCGCCCTTGTCACCGCGTTCAACCCCCTAAAATCAGTACAAAACCTGTACTTTGCCTCCTCCCCCTCCATAGCCTTTTTCTTTACCAACACCACTGGCGCTGCCCACGGTGAAGTCGACGGTGCAATTATACCCTTGTCCAGAAGATCCTGTATTTGCCGTCTCATCTCGTCCTGCAAACGGAAAGGTACTCTATAAGCCGATTTAGCTATCGGGGCAGCATCCCCCGTGACGATCTTATGTTGCACCTGATTAGTACATGAGAATTCCCCCTCCGTCTCTGCATCCATCACATCGCGGTATTCAAGCAATATCTCCCCTATATTTTTTTCCTGCCCCACTGACAAGTGGGCCAACTTCTTGTGAATTTCCTCTGTGAAGTCGGACCCTTGAGATTCAGCTCTCACCTGTCTCACCATCTTCGTATTATCTCGAGCGATTATTGCCGTCTTTCCTACGACTCTTCCCGAACTTAGCTCCACGGGTTCCTGGTTACAATTTATGAACTTCACCCATACATTATCTCCCATTCGCGTTGCCATCACTCGGTTCACTCTAACACCTGATGGTAGGTGTCCAAACTGCTCGACAATTATTTCCTCCGGTTGGTTCGTTCCTCTAATTTTGGCTTTTAGTATAGTTTCGCTCCAGGCTGGCAGGTGGGCCCTACTTTTTAGTACCACTTCAGCTGGCTCCCAATTTTTCTGACAGACTCCGCCGCAAATTGCTCTTATTCGCCGATCCTTTGGTGCCCGCTGAATCTCGCCATCTATTACTTTAAAATACTCTCCTTCATCCATATGATCTCCCTGAATCTGAATCCTCTGCAAACACACAAATTCGTCTCCCTTGCTCCTTCCATTTTTCCTTGTTTCTTTGAAATATTCCCGTACAAACGCGACATGTTTCTTTTGGTTCTTTCTATGCTCGTTGTTTAGGTGAGAACGTATTTTTTTGAAATAATCCCGTATAAACTCGACATGTTTCTTCTGGTTCTCTCTACGCTCTTCGCTTTGGTGCAAAATAATGGGGATATTTTCCTCCTCTGCCTCAAATAACTTAAAGCGATTCTTCAATTCTATTCCACCACGTATCCCACTTTCATCAGATGTACGCTTTATCGTTTTCTTTCGCTCCCTATTCGTTTTGCTTTTGCTCGCTGTACGCTGCTGTGCATTTTCTTCCATCACTTCTTTGATTACTTCCCAATATTTATCCCGCATTACATATTGGCTGTGAGTTTCGACGGTAGCGCTATCTCGCGGTTTGAAACTTATACTTTTCTGATAAAATTTATGTATGTGAAATATACAAAACGAGAAAAATAGATACTTATCTAGAAAGACACAAATTATGAACTGAAATATTATTGTAACCTGATTACTAAATGAATACACAGAATTAATAGTAATATTAAATATGTTTTTTTTATTTTATTCATTATAATTTTAATATTTAATATATAAGTTCGTGCGACTGGATGACTGCTTACGCAAGAGACCATTGAGAAAAAGAATAAGTTTAAATGAATTATTTAACGTTTTAAATGTTACCTCTGTTTATTTTTGTGTGCTTACTGATTTGCTTATTAAAATTTGTAATTTGTATGAATTGTAATTTGTTTGAATTCTATCAAAATGGATATTAAACATTATACTGGATTCAAGACTTATTTCCCATGATATTCAATTTCAATCAGCAACACCAAAAAAGGAAAGGATTTTTGATGCAGGACATGTACGCAATGTTTCCGAATATAATAAATGCATCCAGTACTGTTATATTCAGTATTTTTACATGAATCAATACAACAGCTGCAATATCTTGTTTCCTTTTTTGAAAAATCCATATTATCCGCCATTTCAGTTTATAAAGTTTATCAAATGCACAAAACAAAACTGCCAACTGCCACTAACACAGCGTTGCCACATTTTATTTAGAAAATCTACTGTAAGTTTAGCTTACTAAAATCTACTTATCAAAAACTAAAATATACTATAAAACTTTATTAATATATTTGTATATAATTTAGGACTTTTTATAATAAAAATAACAGCTGACTAACTAGAAATTTTTTTATTTAGCTAATGCCTCGACAACTAATGGGCATTGGCATGGTGATGGTACAGTGGATTTTACCAATTAGGTAGCTAGTGTTATGTGTAGTGTGTGTGTTGAGTAAGTGTCTTGTTACTTTGCAAAGTCGATGTCATTGTGTTTGCAGAGACGCTAATTGTATCCGAACGTCTGCGGTCCTTCCGGTGGGTACCGATCCCACAAGGATAGAAACTATTTTCATTTATTAATTTATAATAAACGAAAAATTCTCTACCCTGGTGAGATTCGAACTCACGACTATTCGGTCCTTTCGATCCAAAGGTAGGCGCTCTTACCACTGAGCCACAGAGGGAGTTTAACTAGAAATTAATATAACTGTTTGTAAACAAAAACCAAACTTTTTTATATTTTAACTGGGGAAAAATGACCAACTATTATTAATTTTTATCAGTTTTATATTTAATATTTGTATATAATATTTTGTCATCCACTGATTTTAACATCTGCATGTCTGGATCATATTCTTCAAACAATTATTTCGCATTTTACATTAGAAACACGCAAACACAACATTTGTTGTTTTGCAAAGTTACATATATTATAATTAAGATATTTTAGTTTTCCATCGTTAGCTTCTAACAGGCTCACCGAATGCCAGAACTCTTCAATAACACCTGAAATAGGTACTGATTGCACTGCTACTTGAAATCTGCAAGTTTGTTACCAGAATCCAGTTTCATTTCTGTTTAATATTCATCATCTACGTCCTGGGGCTAGATTCCGTGCACTGTAGATATCTACACTTCGCTTTCTATCGATGTCAATTGTCGTGAAAATATTTGAATTTTTAGCTTTAATTGAATTATTTTCTAGTTTTGCTAGTTGATGCTGAAGTGACACTTAGTAAAACAAGAAAATATTTGAATTAAAACTAAAAATTCAAATATATTGACATTGATAGAAAGCGGTCGGCGGTGTTAGCGATTGTACACAGAATCCCACCCCTGAATATTATTTTCATTAATGACATTGGGAAATTGTAACAAAATGTCTAAAAATTAATTTAGAAATGGGGTAAATACTATTAAAAAGCAAATTTTATTTTTGTCATAAGAAAATGTTGAAATATACCAAAAATCTACTAAAAAATATTGCCTACTAGAATTTTTTAAAAAATATCAAAAATCTACCAAAAAAGTAGAAATCTACTAAATGTGGCAACGCTGCACTAACAGCGCTGGAGAAAACCGTCAAATCCCCTCTCCTCTACCCATGGCGCGCCATTTAAATTTATCAGATAAATGCACAAAACTGCCACTAACAGCGCTGGCGAAAGCTGTCAAATCCCCTCTACCCATCGGCTCACGGCCAATTCTGTCAATGCTTGCATCTCACAGCATCTCTTGTCGGGTTGCAAGACCTCTCGAATCCTTTCTGCTAACTTAATCTTTCCCTTAAGGTTAAAATGGAATCCCTGCTTGGTATAATCGCTTCTCCTTGTGCCGCTGTATATATCGACCAGATCTACATTCATATGTATCTGCATCACCATTAACAAGTCCAAATTATGTTGACGGACGTCTTCAACAACAGTAGAACTTGATACTACGTCGAATCGTTTTGGTAGATTGCAGAGAATAATCTTAGGTTTTTCTGTCTTCACAAATAACCTCGCTCTTGCATCATTTGCTTGCTCTTGTTGTTTCCGCCGAATATCGTTGGTGCCCGTTAGCAAAACGAGACAATCATTAGTTCCAAGTGTACTCGTCCGTTGCTGTACCCCATTAATAATATCTACAGTGCCATGACCTGGCCAAACCATTTCCTCGATTTCCCATTCATCTCCAATCCATCGCTGAAGAAGTGGTTTCAGAAAGCGTCCATGACTATCCGCTGCGATCACTAATGTTCGCCGAGCAGAAGTTTCCTTACGGTTAACCCCACTACCGCTATTTCCTAGCTTTTTCATTGTTGTCTCCACATGATACTCCTTGATTTCGTTTCGCTGTAAATCAAATGTTACTTTTCTCCTTTTATCTCCCAGTATCTCGTGAGTGACTTTCCGTATAACAGGTATCATGGCCTGCTTCGTCCGCAATTCATTTCTATTAACGTCGATTACCAGTCCAAGTCGTTTCATCAGATCGAGTCCCAATATACCTTCAGCTCCACAGTCCACATCGACTATCCATACCTCATGTATGGCTGCGGTATCACCGATGGTTACGTTTAGCTTCTGCTTACCCTGGATGCGTTGACATACCCCCGTCACCCCCGTAATGGTCTCGCTTCGGCCGGTGATGACTGGTACACCCTCCACAGCTTCTCGCAGTAAGGTTACATCGGCTCCCGTATCCACTAAAACTTTTCTATTAGCCCCTTGAAAATCGGCCGTAATTATCAAGGATGTTACTCCCCCTGCGGTTACGGTCGCTTTCCCAATATATCCCCCTCCAGTTTTCTGGGCCATCTCCAAGCTAGGGGAACCTGGAGGGCCACCTAGTTTGGGGAAACGCTACGGCTTTCAGCCCGTCTTCCGGCTAGGCTCGCATAATCTTCCACCTCCCTGTCTGACTTATCTGATTCCCATGACCGTTGTCGCCGCGAAAATGAACCCCTCCTCGCGGATGTTCCAGTATTTTGGCACTGTCTCCACACGTGACCGCCATATCCACAATTATCGCATATGGTCTGTGGACATGTGTTTATAAAATGGCCCGGTCGCCCACACTGAAAGCATTCTTCGTTGCTCGCCCTTTTCCCCAACCGTGTTCGTTCTTCCGGTTTCCAACGTGAATCCCCACTCTTCTGGTTGCCCAGATGTATCGTGCACTCCCGTGTCCAGTGACCAACCTGTCCACACCTCCTACATGGGGTATACGGTACCCTGCGCAGTGATCTCTGCCGCTCTCCTTGCACTTCTCCAGCCGGATTCGCCCTATCATGCCATTTACTTCCGGCCGCTACTATAACCTCTGCACGGTCCATCTTTACAAATCCTTCCTTCTTCTCACCTTCTATCCGCCGAATTCCTCTTCGCTCGCTGCTATTGCTTGCTACCGTCGCAAAGCTCTTCTCAGAATCGCTGCTGTTTGCTTCTTCTTCCTCTAGTTCCTTCCTCACCTTCCTTACTCTTTTCCGGTCACCTTCCTCTCCTATGTCCTTCAACATATCTAATACTGCCGTCAGGGTATTTACTCCCTTCCTAGCCTTCACCACACGTCGTACCTCGCTATTTAAACCCTCCATGAATACTCCCAAGATCATTTCCTCTCGAATCTCATTCGCTACTTTCTTTTCCTCTTCTTTCTCATATTCTTTCACAACATAGCGCGCCGCTGTCCTACACCTATCAGCGAATCTCCGATAATTTTCCCCCTCCTTCCGTCGGATGTTCATTAGTTTCACCATTTCATCCACTCTGTCTTTCTTCACCCCAAACCGCTGCAATAGCAGTCCTTTTATCTCCTTCCATGTCCATCCCTCTTGCTTCTCACTCGTCGCATTTCGCAAAAATTCCGCCGCCTCGCCAATCATCCTTCGTCTCACCAAATCAGCTGTGTTCTGCTCAGTCCACCCATTAATTTGCTGCAACATCTCTACTCTCTCAACAAACTCCTCTACACCCATCTCTCCTTCGCTTCCACACCATTCTTTTACCTCTCTAGCACCTATCATTTCCGCCCTCCTACTTCCGGCCATTCTCAGTTCTTCCATCTCCTTTCTCAAATAGTTTAGTTCATTTTGGGCGACTCTCTGTCTCTCATCTTGTAACTTGCATACTTCCTCTCTCGCCTTTTCTAACTCTTGTTTCAATCTATCTACCTCGTCACCAACTTCCGCCATGGTTTTTAGAGGCAAAACAAAACCCCAGTCTTACACCCGTCGGCACCGTGCCTTTCGCTTGGTTCTCGTCACACCTATACCCCGAGTAGACAGCCCAATGTCCACGACAACTAATAACTAATCTATCCCACCGCTGCCACCATTGTATCGAACCGTCTATAATGTTCTAAGGTCCTACTAAGAAATAAGAAAAGTCAATTACCTTAAATCTACGACTTCCGAAGTCTCAGCAAACACACGAACTGGTTGACGTCCTCTGCGATGGCGATGAGACACCACCTCTAGTATCCGCCACTGTCTTACTGCTCCCGGGTCCCAGCTAATCCGCCATTTAGTGTTCCAAGTCTACACTCTAGACGACAACTTCGGACATAGTTAGTACGGTATTACGCGAATTCGTATTTTTTTCCGCCGATCACTAGTAGTTCCGATCGCACCCCTTTCCTCAAGGAATTAATCCGTAACAAGAAAAAAAATTACCCTTCGTTCGCTTACACACACGCCGAGCAAAACAAAACATTCCAATCGTCTTTTATTTTGACCGTTCTTCGCAGCGCACTCCCCAAAGAACAAAATAACACTGCCATAAAATCCTCGAATCTGTTTTTCTCTCGTCTCTTAGAAGTTTCAACACCCAACAAACGAAATCATAAATCCCTTTTACTATCCTCCAAAATGCACCTGCTCCTATCGCGTGTCATAAACATTTCCATTCTCAGCCGCCGACGAAAAACACCTCCTTTTACACGGAAAGAATCTGTTACCGCGACCAACAATACAGGCACCAGGCTGACGGCCGTAAAACCAGGGACGTTACACTTACGCATATACTAAGAATATTCGATTAAGGTATACCTATTCTAAGAATAAACTTTTACGAACATTCCAAATTACTACGTACACGAATGTGCTCAGTATATTCGGTGCAAGAATATTCTTTGAAGCACATGCAAAGAACATGAAATTTGGAATGTTTTTTATGGTACATGCTATGCTTGTACTACGCATATACTAAAAAGGATATACTTCGACGAATGTTGGTAAGTAGGATATACTTAGAACATGATGCGAACATCATTGCTAGGTATGTGGGTAATAGCTTTCCATTATATTGGATTCAGTGTATAAAATATGCAATACATATTATCCTTATATTTAACCTTGTTCCACAATAATAACAATATTATTGATTTAAATTACATCCGTAATGTTGGTTGCATAAATGAAGGAATACAATTTGAACATGCATACATATTTCAAGCAGCAGTTATGGCACAGAATAAATAACCACATGGCTTATAATAAAAATACACTCGCCATAATATCATTAATCTAAAATGTTTGTTGCTATTAAAAGTGCTATTATAATTGATTATATTTATATTAGTCCATGTGATGAGACCGCTCCCGTCTGAAAATTTCTGATTCGGTTTCTTTGTGGATCCCTATTCAAAAATGTCTCCTTTAAACAAATCTGAAGGGTACCGGGCGGAATTTTTGGGCAGAAATTGTTAAAACAATTTTTTTAAACAAAAATACAAAAGATCACTTTTTTGCTCTGGAGCATATATTTTTAGGTTTTATGGGTCATTCTAAACAAGAAAGGTATCTTGTAATTTTTCTTTAAAATTGATAATTTTCGAGTTATAGGCGATTTAAAATCGAAAAAATGCGAAAATACGCATTTTCGAGGCTTAAAAACTCATATTTAAATTAGTATTTTTGAGGTTTCCAGATATCTAAATTGAAGATTAAACATTTATCTTCAAGATTCCGAAGAGTGATCGCGTCTAACCGTAATTTATACCGTTGTTTTTTAATCTTTAAATATGCGTGTTTATCCGATTTTTTGCCGGTGCGGCGCGTTATATTTCAAAAATCTCCTATTTTTCTCCGAAACGTATTTTTTCTAGATTCTTTGGGTTATTCTAAATAAGATAAGTTTCTTGAAATTTTTCTCAAAAGTTAATAGTTTTAAAGTTATAAGCGATTTAAAATCTGAAAAATTCCAAAAAAACGCATTTTTGGATTTTAATTCGCTTATAACTTTAAAACTGTTAACTTTTGAGAAAACTGTAAAGAAACTTATTTTATTTAGAATGTCCCAAAGAATCTAGAAAAAAATATTTTTCGGGGGAAAATTGGAGATTTTTGAAATAGAGCACGCCGCACCGGCAAAATATCGGATGGACATGCATATTTAACAATTAAAAAACAACGGTATAAATTAAGGTTAGACGCGATCACTCTTCAGAATCTTGAAAATGAATGTTTAATCTTCAATTTAAGTATATGGCAACCTAAAAAATACTAATTTAAATATGAGTTTTTAGGCCTCGAAAATGCGTATTTTCGCATTTTTCAGATTATATGTCGCCTATAACTCGAAAACTATCAATTTTTGAGAAAATTTACAAGATACCTTTCTTGTTTAGAATGACCCACAAAATTTAAAAATATATGCTCCCGAACAAAAAAATGTGATCTTTTGTATTTGTTTAAAAAAATTGTTTAAACAATTTCTGCCCAAAAATTCCGCCCGGCACTCTCCAGATTTGTTTAAAGGGGACATTTTTGAACAGGAACAGGAATCCACAAAGAAACCGAATCAGAAATTTTTCCAGGCGGGAGCGGTCTCACCACGTGGACTATATAGCATGCAGTGTTGTCAGATGAAAATTTCTCGTAACAGTAGAATAGGACATAAAAAAAAACAGTAGAAAACAAATTTTTAATAATTTCAAATAAAACAATAAAATGTAGAATTGAACAAACTAACTATCTTATGGCTATTTTTCATGGCCATTAATTAAGTAATTAATTATTTAATTAATTAAGCAGTAATTAATAATAGAACTGAAGCAAGACAGTCCATGACTAGTTTCTGACTGTTTCGCATGCGCAGTTCCGTTTTCAAGCGCTTGAAAACGGAACTGCGCATGCGAATCAGTCAGAAACCAGTGATGGACTGTCTCCACTTCACTAACAAAGCTTAAATTCAGGTTTCACAAATGTTTAAACTTGTCTGATAACGCTAAATAATCTCTCAAATGTAATACCAACATACCATATTCTAGTGGAAAATATAACAAGATTAGAGATTGAAAACAGGAGAAGAAGTATGAAAACAGTAGATCTCCTGCTAAAACAGGAGATCTGGTAACACTGATAGCATGGAAATAAAAAACATATTTTAGAAACTTTCTAGATTTCTAGAAATTTAAGGCTGACGTCATTGACATTTGACATTGACAAGTTTAAAGTTTATTGGCGAAGCGAAGCGAAGTCACCGGAGAAGTGATTGAGAAAAATTCCAGAATATTGTAGTTTGCCCCATTTTTACAACAAATATTTGTTTATTGGTGAGTACCAAGCTGTAATTTTGTATTTTAGCTACACATTTACCCTATTCTCTATCAAAGACATTTCTGTTTGGATTTTGCAACCCAAAATAAACAAAATGGATTTGGTTAGTCATAAAAATGGTAATCTTACCGTCTTACTTTTACGATTTCACAACTTGTCATAATGTATATCGATTAGGGAAATACATATTTGGTTTATTTTAATTAATTTTAGGCCAAATTGTATCAAGTGCATGGACAAGGTGAAATAGGCGTGTACAAGCCTTGAACTCTATATTTTTTCTTGATGGTTTTTTTTCTACACAAATGTGTATTTTTATGATGATCTGTGCACCCAACCAAAAATGACGTTTCCTAGTGTTATATAGATTCTGATATAAACAGATTTGAACTGATAAATGTCCTATAATTAGATATAATTGATGTATTACACACACACACTATAATGTACATACCAATTCTTTACAATTAATGTTTATTTTGGGTAAATTTTTTTGACAGGCTTCATATTTACTTGCTGGTAATCCAACTCTCAGCTGATTTATGATGTTTGATCCTTTAGATAAGATGTACCTGGCTAATGTATTAAGTGGAGTGATATGGCTACATAAGTCATACAGGATTATTTTCATGTGTATCTGCATCTACAGATACTAATGATACTAATATAAAATATAGAACTTTACTATACATGTATACAGTGATGAGCGTGCTAATGCTAACAACCGGCAAAAGATGGAAAACACATTTAAGTTTGTGAGATAAAAAGAAATGAAACTAGTGGAGGTGGAAGATTTAGCGATAAAAACCTAAAAATATATATTCTATACCCTATTCCGCCTGTTTTGGATTACTTCGACAACGAATATTTTACTGTGCAAAATAAGAACGAAAGTAAATTGCAAATTACATTTACTTTCATACTTCTTATGTTGCACAGTAAAATATTCGTTGTCCAAATAACGCAATTTTTGACCCCCCCTACCCTGCGTTACGTAATACTTGAATGGCCCCTCATAGTCCAGGACTTGACAACATACAGTAGAACCGATAACATAGAGCAGTGAAGTAGGAGGATCCTCAATTCCAAATTTAGGTCTCTGTTACATAATACCTTGGACATCCTTCTAAAAGCGTCTTTGGTCTGCTCTATCCTAGATCTAATTTCACTGTGAGTCTCTGTGTTACAATTTAATGAATATCCAAGGTAAACAATTCGATCAACTTGCTCAAGTTTGGTATTATATATACAGTAGAACCCCGCAAATCCGAACTAATTGGGGGGACAGCCTGTTCGGATTCCGAAAAGTTCGGATTATCCGAAAGTTAGCCTAAGAAGCTAACGAAGATGATTCTTAAAAGATTTGGACTGCCACCGATCCCTTTATGAAACTTTATCCGCACGTTTATGCCTCCAATATTCTAAAGCTGAAAAATATTTGGATCACTGAAATATTAAATCGCTAACGCCAGTAGTTTTGTTTCGTCACGGGACATGGGAATTCGGCCATGTAAATGATTCATTTAATTTGTAATCTGGATATTGATTACACTATGTTTCTCATGTTTCTTATCTTTTTCAATGTTTTCGTTCATAGTATACCATGGGAAATGTGTATTATGCACATTCCTTTATTGATTGTGTTTAGTCTAACTCGACGCTTTTATTCACCCATTAGTGTTGCAGTGTTTAATACTGTTACGTAATTATTTTCTCACATATAAAACATGTTTTTAAATTTTTATTTTGAATTTTAAAAAAAATTTTTCACTTTCCGTTGGTTTGGATTTGCCGAAAGTTCGGATTTGCGGGGTTCGGATTTGCGGGGTTCTACTGTATATATTTATTTACTAACGGGCCTTGCCCACTTTTTGGAACAATTTACAGTTTAAAAACCTCAATAGAATTAGTCAAATAATAAAATCTTAACATAAAAACAGTCTAAATACAGTCTAAAAAGTGCTTAGAAAAATAAAGTTAAAGTTAAAATAATAAAACAATACAACATTGATATATGAAACTGACAGGTACAAAATCATTAGTTACACTTTATTGCAATATTGCTACACCATCACATTGAAAAATTTATATCACAATTTGCTTTAACAGGCTCACAACTAAAGCTTTCATTAAAAAAAATCCAAACTCTCAGCATAACAGTTAGCCATTCGTGACACTCTAGGTATATAAGAATTAAGACCAACATTGATTCTCCTAAATGGCTGATGAAATATGTTAACTGATCTGGTGTTTCTAATTGGAACTGCTAACAACATTGTGGAAATCAGTGAAGGACAGTCAATCATGCTATTAATGCTATCATTATTTACTTATTACTAGTACATAATATTTTGGCTTTCCTTATGTTCACATCCAGACCTGTTTCCTTACAATTCACAATGACACTAACAAGTAATGTTTGCAGATCATCTCGAGTAGAAGCTAGGAGTACTGTGTTGTCTGTATATTGCAAATTATTGATGGCTATGACTGATTCATATTATTGCTTCCAGTAAAAGTTCCTAGTGGCCTAGAGTAGTCTAGTCACTTTCTGACCTAAATGCCTTTATTATATTTTTCCATTCACAAACAATGTCACAGAATCATAAATTTCTTAGTTATGTAGACCCAAAATGTTTAAAATAGTCTTTGTGATCCTTGTCCCATCATCAACATCAGGTTTTTCATCTATATATCTCTATTGTCTATTGTGTTGATTGGATATGTGACACAGATCATAATGAATCAATAGGTGCATTCAGACGACCTCATAATTTTCTTTGTGGGTTGTGGCTTTGTGGTTGTATCCAGCAGCAATACGGAACGCTTAGTAGAACCTAACCTAACCTAAATCTCACATTTGCTGTCTTCCAGCAGGTCGTTGGAACACTACAGCTTACTTAGCTGTCCAGCCCCTGATGTTGATGTCGTCTGAACGTCATTCCCTACAGGTTGAAATAAAAAAGGCATATGTCACAAAATGTAAACTCTATTTCAGTCATTGTTTATATTTCTGTTCATAAGTAACCACATTTGCTTGTAATTTATAAGCTCATTATTCAGTAATTTTCCAAAGTTATCCAATCAAAAATTATATTTTTACAAAATTTTATTTTGATAAAATTCTATCTGGCTAAAATACTGGTAAAAATACTATTAATTTATTTTTCTTTGAAATTTCCTTGTTTGGTTATCATTTTACAACTGTAATAAACTTATAACCTTATTAAATTAAAACAATGTTGATTATTAAATTTGTGTAGAGGTTAACAGTACTTTTTGTGCCTACACCCACATTTTCAATTACGTCAGATGTGATGTTATGTAAACTGGGTAACACATAAGTCTGCTAATTATATAGCATTAAAAAGAAGTATACATTTTTATTTTTTTTTTTCAGATTACAACACAGTGAAAGATGTCTCAGTGGAATAAGGAGCAATATCCTCCACCTCCTGGTAAGTGCTTTTTTTAATTATCTTTTATCATTTCTGAGGATAATTTGTTATCAAGCTTTTTAAAATAGTGTGAAGTTTTGATTGTGACTTTCGTTTGTTATAATATAACAATAATCCTACCCAAAACCTTGAAAACTTCAAATTAAAATCTGCAGTTCAACAGGGATGTATAATATCCCCCATTCTATCCAGTAAACTGTATGTTTAGTTTTCGATTAGAGATAGGCGACTGAAGGAAGTGATAAAATTGGCAACATTGCTTATGAACATGAGTTGCATTGCCACTGTAGAATCAACGGATGACTGAATAAATTGGCATGACTCGGGTGTGGGCGAAATAGGTGAGAAAATCGTCATTTAAAACTTATACAGTCAGAAAAATGAAAGAATACCCATGAACGATCATATCAATCACTTTTTTTATATTTGCTGTCTTTTTATATAACAAACGTTTGTTATTTATAGAAAAAGACAGCAAATACAATATAAGTGATTGATATGATTGTTCATGGGTATTCTTTCATTTTTCCCACTGTATACAACATTAATTACTCTGTTACAACAAAATCATTAATTTTATTTATTAGCCTGTGTTTGCGACTTAGTAACAATAACAAATGATACCCACACCTTGTTGGTAAAAGCCTATCATCACTTATATTATTTGATTTTTATATTTGGTGATATTATTAATTTAGTCAATTATTTTAAAAGTGATAACAAAAACAAAACAATGATAACATTTGTTGGATATGTCAGTGGTTAATATCCTATAAAAAAATGAAAACATATGATTTATTACAATCATAACACAATCAGTTTTTAAGTATGACACAACAAAACATCTGGAAGCCAAATTTAATCAAGCAATTTGATTGTGATAAAAAATAAGATCATAATACAAGGATAGAGTGAAAATTAATTTTTATTCATTTTCGTATTGATTTTTATATTTAACGTCTACTGTTTGTCTCTTACTATCATAACTTTTTAACAACATTCTTAAAACTGTATTATGTTTATATGGGATTAAGCCAGAATTTTAATTAACTAAATGTTTGACGTTTCGATTTCTTCTCTGGAAATAATTCTTAAAAAAGATTATGTTGAAAAAGTCTGGAAAGATTTCATAACCTGGATCAGATTTCGGATGTTTTGGGGAAAACTGGTCCATTACTCAATAAGAGCCATTTGAAGCTCTTCACGTGTTGTTGGAGCAGATATACTACATCTTACATTTGTGTCTTAGATTTGTGAAGGCTCCATATCTCCTCAATAGGATTAAGGTCTCGATATTGAACAAGGCCAGTCCATTTTGGAATACCAACATATTCAAGAACTGTGTTATAATCCTTGCCGTGTGTGGTCTCTCATCATCTTGCATTGAAAGAAAATCATTGCCAATCAGAGCTGGGAAATACCCGGGTACAAGTACCCACATTTTGTACTCGTCAGTACAAATCCCCGGTACCTTTGTTTATTATACGAGTACATTTTCCGAGCACTTTTTGCATTACAAATTAGTTATCTTAAGCCAATAAAATTAATCAGTGAGTGTGTGTGGTGTTACACTGATCATTTCATTCATAGGAGATTCTGACCAATAGAAAGCTACAGAAATAAAAATTAAAGTGATAATTTTTGATAATATCCCGTCGTATTATGTCAGATGCCCTTCGTTACTATGCATAAATGAACATTCAGTGACATTAATGATAATTAATGTTTTACAACTTATAGAGAACACCAAGAAACACGTTTAGGAAATATTCAGGTGAAGATAAGAACAAAATATTAGTTAAAATGATTTAAAAAGACGATTGTTAAAATGTTTTATTCACGAAATAATCTCAGCGAATTACCCTCGATCTCTAAAATTATTATTGACTTGTTCCCTCGTGCCACTTTGACATAATTTCATTCCTCTTTGGGTCGTGAAATTAAAACTGTCAAAGTGTCACTCGGGATACAAATCGATAATTTTAGAGCTCTCGTGCAATTACTACTGTTTATTAATCGATGATTAATTTTTAAAATTCTTTCTTTCTTTCTTTCTTTCTCCCCTTCCTTGTACCATATCAAGGTGTCGGATTTGGGATCGCTATTTTAATTTACATTCACCCATCTCTTCCATTCTTTTCTGTTTTCCGCCATTATTTTTAATTCCTTGAGTGATTTTCCTTTAACTTTTCCCGCCTCTACTATTTGCTGTATCCATTTTTTTTCTTGGTCTGCCTCTTGTTCTTTTTGCAATGTTCCTTGCTTCATGGATTCTTCTCGTAATTCTGTTGGGTTGCATCCTCATCAAATGCCCATACCAATTCATTTGTCTCTTTTTTAGTTTATTCATTATTGGTTCTTGGTTAGCCATTCTCCTAATAGTCTCGTTGCTTAATCTATCCCATTTTGTCTTTCCAACTATCCTCCTTAAATGTCTCATCTCCATTGCATTTATTCTGCTCTTATGTTTTTCCAGAATTGTCCAGTTTTCACTTGCGTAGAGCACAGTCAGTATCACTATTGTGTTATATATGTTTATTTTTGTCTCTCTTGCAAGTTCTCTTTTCCCCAGTATTGGGGCTAAGGCATAGTATAACTTGTTTGATTTCTTTGCTCTATTTGTTATTTCCCAGTCTATTTTTACGTCGTTAGTAATGATACTTCCCAGGTATTCGTAAGTTGTAACTATTTCCAGTTCTGAGTTTTTGCATTTTATCTTTATTTCATTATCTTCTTTGCCGTTGATTATCATTATCTTACTTTTTTCCTCGTTTATTTCCATTTTTAGCTCTTATATTTCCTCTACCCATATATCCATTAGTTTCTGCATTTTGTTCTCGGAATCAGCTATTAGTGCTATGTCGTCCGCATACATTAAGGACTCTATTGTTACCGGTTGTAATCTATGGTATCCTATTATTGTCTGTAGTTGGTTGGTTCTTGCTCTAGTTTTTCTTATTAATTCATTCATTACGATTATGAATAGCAAAGGGCTGAGACTATCTCCTTGTTTAATACCTCTATTCCAATTAAATTCTTCTGATCGTTCCCCTGCTATTTGTACTCTTCCTTTTGCCTCTTTGTAAGTACTTTCTATAATTTTTATCAATCTGTTTGGTACATTTATTTTCCTCAAGCATTCCCCTATAATTTGTCTTTCTATCGTGTCAAATGCTGCTCTTAGATCAATGAATGCTAATACCAGTTCCCCCCCGTGTCTAAGCATCTTTTGATTAGGTTCCTGATGGTATATATGTTGTCATTTGTTTGTCTTCCTGGTCTAAAGGCCGCTTGTTCATCTCTTAATTTCATTTCCTCTTCTTGCCTTGGTCTTTTCTCTATTATTTTCGTATACATTTTAAAGCATACCGATGAAAGACATATAGCTCTGTAGTTTTCGCAGTTTATATGTTCTCCTTTTTTGTATATAGGTACAATTATGTTATTATGCCAGTCTCTAGGGATTGCTTGTTTTTCCCACGCCTCTTTATATATTGTCCATAGCCAAGTTTATGCCCTCTTCTCCAATGTATTTTACCATTTCCGGTTCAATTTCATCGTATTGTCGTATTGTCGTCCAAAAGTTTCTATTATTTGTTATATATCCTTCTTGTAGTTTTTCTCCAAATTCTTTCCATGATTTTGCTTTTGCTTGTGTGACTGTCTTTTTTAACAATCGTCTCTGCTTGTAATATTCTTCTTTATCTTCTTCTAATCCCGTTTCGATGTATTTTTTCCATGCCATTTTCTTCTTTTTATTTCTGTTTTCACTTCTTTATTCCACCATCTTGTCTTTTCAATTGATTATTACATTTTTTGATTCCACATACTTCAGCTGCTGTTTTCTTTAATACTTCCCTGTAAGTTTTCCATCTTCCATTGTCGCTGTTTCTTTTTGGCACTCTATCTGCCTCAATCTTTTATTGGTTTCCGTCTTGTAAAGTTCTCGCACACGTTCTATCTTTAGTTTGTTTACTTTTATTTTCTTGTACTCTTTTTTTTCCACCTCCTCTATTTTTTCATCCTTCAGTTTTGCAGTGACAAGCCTGTGTTGTGTGGACAGCTCCGGCTCTTTTTCCGTTAAGATATTTTGTATTTTTTGTTCCGTTATAATTTTTAAAATTATAATTTTTTAAAATAAAAATGTATACCATTTTTCATCTCTTGTTAGAGGCTCTTCAGAGAATGCATAGGCTGCTTTCTATGCATTCTCTAACAAGAGGTGAAATCGTCGATAAGAGTGCTGGCTGCACTCTCTAATCTAAGTAAAAATTAAGACGGTTTTGGCTTCGCATTGCAACCGAATAAAAACGGTATACATTTTTATTTTATATTAGTATTACTCCTATAGAGTAACTAGGTCCATTTTCCGTTGGAACTTTACCAAGCTGCAGACGGGGGTTGTGAATTGGATAGTGTAGAATTCCTTCCCTTTTGTCTTCACTGCAGCATCCATCTGGCTTGCATATTGTAGAAGCCTTGGAGGTGTCACCAGGAAAATGGGCCAATAAGTTTTTCAATTAAAAATCTTTAAAAATATTTTATTTTACAAATATTTTTATTAGGTTGAAAAACTTGGTCTATAATTTTTTAATTTCAGTTGGAATTGTATGTTATTTTAAGTTTTCATGACTCATAAAAATATGTTTAGAGATGCAGAGGTAATTATTACCTTTTTTTTTTACGTTTTTTCGGGTTCTATATTCGAATGGACTCGAAATAAGTACCCGAGAAATTCGGGTAATTGTACTTTGAGTATTGTACTCTGAGTACTTTTCTTGAGCAGTGTATTCAGCACTCTGTACTCGTTCCTCAACTATGAAAAGTACCCGGTACTCTGTAGAGAATACAATGTATCAGTACCCGGCCCAGCCCTGTTGCCAATAAAACTTTGGTTTCCTCGAAAGCGGTACCGGCAAATTGCGACAGTAATAATGCGATGAATGACGTCAGATTGCGGTGGAAAAATCAGGGTTCTTTATTGCAGCAACAAAATATGTACTTAAATTCAGAAAGCGTCGGCAGTACCGTTTTGCTTTGAAAACAACATGGACGACCTCGATGCTGCTCTTTTAATAGTGGTAGATGGTGAGGAATCAAAGAAAGAGTTTCATAGAAGTGAATCTGGTCTTTTTAAAAATAGAACTGTCGAGGTTATTATCGAACTGTGGACAAATATTAATTTATACATAATAACGAAAATATGTTCAGAGAATATTTTTGTTTGGCGCCGACATAATTGTCTCATGCAATTAATACATTTTTTTTATTTCGCAGGCGGACAAGGATACTATGGCGGTCAACCGGGATATGGTCAACCAGGCTACCCTCCTCCACAAGCCGGCTACCCCCCACAGGGCGGTTACCCACCGCAAGGCGGCTATCCACCACAAGGCGGCGGCTACCCTACGGCTCCACAGCCGGGCTACCCTCCAGCGGGACCTCAACCTGGATTTCAGCCACCTCCTCCGCAGTACGGAGCAGATTACGCAGCAGGTGATGAACATGTACCCTTCTCTAGTAACGCCACTGGTTCGTTAACATTTTAATTTTTCCGCTTTGCTTTCGCCTTAATAATTTTTTTAGGGTCGGAGTTGTCCCAGTTTGATGGTTCCGTTTGGGTTTTCTGTGAAAACAGTTTGCTAGTAGTGGCTACGGCTAGTAGTAGTCTAGGCGCCAAATAGAGGTCACCGTGTCCTTTTCAATTCTGATGGACAAACTCAACGGTTTCTCATGGATTGTTGGGTGCTGATTACGAATTTCGAGGGTGGATTGCGATCCGAGTGGTCAAAAAATTGTTATAAACAATTTAATTGTTTATAAGGCTCTGGCTCATAAACTAAAAGAGATAAAAAAATGTTTCATATAAAATTTGTTCCTTAATCAAAAACGAAGAAAAAAACGTTTTACTAAACTTAAATCCAATAATTAGAACTCAAGATATCGTAAAATTAGTGCACAATGCAAATTGCAAAATAAGTATTTTTCGAAGCTTTATCGATCGTAACTCGGCTTCTACGCATGCAAATGAGCCTTAGAAGGTCTCATTTTAAAGACTAATTAATAGGATTCCAAACAAAGTTTGTTAAATTACTTTATCTTCGTTTGTTTTAAAGTTATACCCGTTTGAAGTTATAATTTTCTTAAAACAAATTTACATTAATTTGTTTATAAGGGTTTCAAGCAAATTTGAGCTATAAACAGCTTTACTTTAATGAACAATAATGATGAAGAACTCAAAAGGAACAATTTGAGCTTATGAAAATGTTCGTAAGTTTATTTTTGGCCAAGATATCGATATTTTAATGGCGCTCTATGAGGCACAAGATCGGCTCACAGTCAAGTAAGCATTTTTATTACAAGATTCAGAGCTCGCTATTAAAATATCGATATCTTGGCCAAAAATAAACCTACGAACATTTTACCCAGCTCAAAATGTTCCTTTTGAGTTCTTCTATCATTATTGTCAATTAAAGTATAAATGTTTATAGCTCAAATTTGCTTGAAACCCTTATAAACAAATTAATGTACAATTTTTTTAAGAAAATTATAACTTCAAACGGGTATAACTTTAAAACAAGTGAAGATAAAGTTTTATGAGCCTTATGAGCCACACCTTGAAAATCTTTCTACGTATCATCCACAGTAGAATCAGAGATAAATGTGAAGAAGACCAGGATGAAACACAATTTGACTACAGAAATGGACTGGGAACCCGGGACGCACTCTTTGCACTAAATGTGTTATTGCAGAAATGCCGAGATCAAAGGAAAGACGTCTTTGCTGTATTTATTGACTATGAGAAGGCTTTTGATCGAGTACATCACAAATTAATTAAAATATTAAAGGATAAAGGAGTTGATAGTCAAGATGTACGAATCATAGAAAAATTATACTGGCGTCAAACAGCGACAGCTTGCATAAATGGAAAATCAACAGAAATATGCAAAATACAAAGAGGTGTCAGACAGGGTTGTATACTGTCCAACTGTTATTCAATTTATATTCAGATAGAATACTTAAGGAAGCGCTGCATAATTTGGAATGGGGTGTGAAGGTTAATGGAATTCTAATAAATACAATCAGATATGCAGACGATACAGTTATTTTAAGTGATGATATGAATGGATTACAACATCTTTTAAATGCCATTGACACAGTGGGAAGAGAGTTTGGCCTAAATATAAACTGTTCAAAAACAAAATACATAGTATTTAGCCGTTTGGCCCATCAAGATTCACGGTTATATATGTTGATGGTCATATAATTCAAAGAGTACCCAGTTTTAAATATCTTGGTTTCCATATTACTGAACAACTAGATCCAGATAAAGAGATAAAATGTAGAATCGAGATAGCCCGCACGAAATTTTTAAAAATGAGGTCATTTTTCTGTATTGATACCTTGCAACTTCAACTTCGAAAGCGCATGATTAAATGCTACATTTGGTCAGTCCTCTTGTATGGTGTCGAAGCATGGACATTAAAAATATCCACCATTAACCGTTTGGAGGCCTTTGAAATGTGGCTGCACAGATGTATTCTGAAAATACCATGGACGGCTATGCTGACAAATGTGGCAGTCCTTAAGAGAGTAAATGCTACCCGCGAGCTCTTTGATAACATCAAATATAGAAAGATGGCCTATTTTGGACACGTTAGTAAGGGGAGACCGGTATAATATTCTTCAACTTATTATGATGGGTAAAATCGAAGGACGCAGAGGAATTGGTAGAAAGCAGGCCTCTTGGTTGAAGAATATCCGGGAGTGGACAGGAATAAAGAAAGCAGAACACCTATTTAGAATAGCTCGAGACAGAGACAGTTTCGCCATGTTAATCGCCAACGTCAAGGGGACTTGATAGGACACGTTAAGAAGAAGAAGAAGATAAAGTAATAATTTATCAAACTTTGTTTGGAAGTTTATTAATTAAGCTTTAAAATGGGAACTTCTAAGGCTCATTTGCATGCGTAGAAGCAGAGTTACGATCGATAAAGCTTCGAAAAGTACTTATTATGCCATTTGCAATTTGCATTGTGAACTAATTTTACAATATCTTGAGTTCTAATTGTTTGAGGTGATTTAGCTTCTAAAGCTAAATCACCTCAGATTCGCTGACGACATTGTGATTATAGCGAGCTCATTCGAGGAACTGCAAATTATGATAGAGGAACTCGCAGGCAGCTCCCAATACGTCGGTCTAAAAATGAACATGAAGAAAACAAAAATAATGACAAACACAGATGACCCCAGACGCATAACTATAAATGGCAGTGAGATAGAAAAAGTCCAGGAATATATCTACCTAGGCCAAATCCTGAAACTTGACAAAGAAAACCAAAGTGCGGAAATTAATAGGAGAGCAAGACTAGCATGGGCAGGATTTGGAAAACTTGGTTGGATACTTAAGAACCGCAAAATACCTCAATATTTGAGGACCAAAGTGTTCAACCAGTGCATCCTTCCTATCATGACATATGGGTGTCAAACCTGGACCCTAACCAAGGCAAATATGAATAAACTAGCTACAACAGAAAGAGCTATGGAAAGAGCAATGTTAGGTATACGACTTTCAGATAGAAAGAGGAGCGACTGGGTAAGATCAAAAACAAAAGTCGAGGACATAACAACAAAAGTTGCCAAACTTAAATGGAGCTTTGCAGGCCACACTGTTAGACAGAAAGACCAACGTTGGAATGCCACGATACAACATTGGAGACCTTACCAAAGTAAACGACCGAGAGGAAGACCACAGATGAGATGGGTTGATGATATTAAAAGAGTAGCCGGAACGAATTGGAAATATGTTGCTCAGGATAGAGACCGATGGAAGGAGTTGGGAGAGGCCTATGTCCAAACGTGGACGATAGAAGGCTAAGAAGAAGAAGAAGAAGAAGAATTGTTTGATTTAAATTTAGTAAACGTTTTTTCTTCGTTTTTTATTAAGGAACAAATTTTATTTCAAACATTTTTTTATCTCTTTTAGTTCGAGCCAGAGCCTTATAAATAACTAAATTGTTGAAAGAATTGAAATTCGTAATCAGCAGCGAAAAATCCATAAGAAACCGTTGAGTTTGTCCATCAGAATTAAAAAGGACACGGTGACCCCTCTGGCGCCTAAACTATAGTGGTGACTATCTTTTTTATGTTGTTTATTTAATGCTACAATCTAGGCAAATACCAATTAGTAACTTTTTATAGATCCTAACTTACTATCTAATTTAATAGAAGAATCACCCAGTGGTGTATACTTAGCTTCTTGTTCTAATTTTTAAAGCACTTTTTTTTGTACACCAATAGCTTTTTCATTTAACAATAGCTCTTTCACTTACTTGCACCAAGCACTACGCTAACTTGTATGGCTTTATCCTCTTGAGTCTTCTTTTTTGGCTAGGGTTATCCAGAAGCTGAATGCCTCGACATTTTTGTGCAGTGAGAGCCTTTCTTCGTGTCTGCGTTTACTTTTACTTACTAAATTAAAATAAAATTGATTTTTATTTTTTTATGCAAAGACTTTCCTTAGTATCACATTAAAATTTGATTAAACAATTCAATATTAAACATCTTGCGTTGCAGACTCATGTGCATCTGCGTTACAGACTCATATGCACAGGTAAAGGTAGACAAGAGGACATCGATACCATTTAGTATAACATCAGGACTTAGACAAGGAGACCCCTTATCATTGTTGCTATTCAATTTGACCTTAGAATATGATATGATACGTAAAAGATCATTTGAGCAGACAGGGGATTTGCGAATCGAGGATCAAAACTATTGTTGGCCTTTGCTGATGATCTAGATTCTATATGCAGTTGCTCATTCTACAAGAGACGTAAGAGAGGTGTTTTCAAAACTCGAGGATGAAACAGGTAGTTTGGGTCTTCGAATAAATAAAGAAAAGACGAAATGCATGCTAATAACCAAAAATCCAAGACCAAGAGTTAGGCAGAACAGAATTATTAACCACAACTTTGAAGTAGTAAAAATTGGGTTGTTAATTCCAGTTAAATAAAGTAGATTACACAGAAATACTACAAACTAATAGTCTTTACTACAAGCAATTAAGAAACATATTAGGATGTTCTGCACATTTATCCTGCACAATATAATCACGTGTTATTATAGATCATTAATTTATCTGTGTGTGTTTTTTGTATTCCCGTTCTCACTGTTTACATTATTTGTCATTATTTGCATTTTAGAAATATGTACTTATTTTTGTTGAGTTTGTGTAGAAGCAGTGTTCCCATTGATAGTGCGTATATCTAATTGAAATTTTAAACAGTCTGTATATATTTTACGTTATTCAAATATATGTATACAGTAATTGATATTACCAACAAAAAAAAAACCGAAACCACACTACTAGCAAAATGTTTTCTTGGGGTAATTTTTGTTGACCAACTTAATCAAAGTCGATGCATTAGGACTGGAAAAGGTATCAAAATTTTCGTTATGCTTTTTATATGGTGGTTGTGTGACATCCTTATCGTGAATTGGCTTAGTGGAACGGATTTTAAATACTACTGATAACACAAGACAAGATTCATTAAAAAAAAAAAACGATTTATTAGTCACTACAATTTATAGTCCGGGATCCTAAGCCCATTTTCTCCATTTATTACTAACAAGCCAATTTTTCGTGAGTAGCTTTATTTTAACGAGACGCCCAACTTTTGTGCCTACAACGATTTTTGTTTGTGGTAGCTAACAGGGGCAAAAGGGGTAAATATATTGATTTGACGATTCTCAAAAATTTATTCCTAACTGTTTTTTTTTTGTTAATTCTCAGTAGTAATAACCCAAGGACATTGATAATTGTTCGAAAAAAATTTATAACAGATTTCGAAAGCTTGTTGCTTGGAAACAGACCGACGCCGTAGGCGGAGGTCTGTTGCCTGTAAGCAACAAGCTTGAGAAAGTTGTTAAAAAATTTTTGAGCATTTATCAATGTTCGAGGGTTATTCGGATAGAAAATTTTTTGCTGGTTATGAAAAAAAAATACAGAGCAGAAACAATTTATTTAAATGTGCAATTAACAAAGGAACAATTAGAAAAATTTAATGAAGATCCAGACATGTTAGTTTCTATAACTGATGAAGATGCATTTCCACTACGCATGCTGTTAATAATTTTATTATGATGTTCTTCTTTATTATAATTCTTCCACCGCCGATTTCCATCTAATTCATATTTTCTATCATTGCAAAAGTCCATAAACGCATTCCATACAAATTTTTTACTGTAAACAGTATTCTTTGGTATATTTGATTCGATAATTTCATTAATATTCTCATCAGTATTACAACCAAATCGTGACATTTTGAAATATTGAATATTTGAAATGTCAAAATCGAAATGAAACGAAATGTAGGTATCCATAGCTACATGATTGAGTGAAAACAGCCCATGGGATCTGTTTTCAGTATAATGTTGGTTTTATTGGTTGTATTCAATCAGATGACCACAAATTAATTGATTTCATTGGATTTCTAATTGAGCAAAAAATTTTCAAGATAATTATCACAATTAGCCGAAAAAATATTTGTCCTACAAAATGCAAGGTCCTATCAAAGAATCCCCCCTTTGAACGTAGGACCAGGACAACGTACCACACAATTTGTAGGACAATGTGGGTGTTAAATTATATAAATATTTTTAACTAATCAACAGACAAAAAATCAGATGGCTATTAATTATTTTTCATGACCTCGTGAATGATACATGTTGGAAATGGGAGACTTTTTGATAAAACCGTGCATTTTGTAGGACAAATATTTTTTCGGCTAATTTAGATAATTATCTTGAAAATTAACAAAATAAAAACCAGTTAGTAATAAATTTTTGAGAATTTTCAAGTCAACATATTTTATCCCTGTTACCCTTGTTAGCTGCCACAAACGGAAATTGTAGGGAAAGAAGTTGGACGTCTCGTCAAAATGAAGCTACTGATGAAAAATTAGCTTGTTAGTAATAAATGGTGAAAATGGGCCAGGCTTCCCGGACTATTACTAATTATTACTGGGATGATTCTATATACTAGTTGTAAATAATTTTTCTATGTACATTATTATTTTATTCGATGTTGTCGTTTTAAAAAAAGCATGATATTACAGTGAAACCTCGATAAGTCAGATTAATCCGGGTTATCGAAAATCCGGGTTAGCCGAGGAAAATGGTAAAAATTAATAAAATACATATAAATAATAAACATACAGATTATAATTGCAAACACATGAAATACATATGCACAATACATCTAAATTACGTACAGTTGTATACAATATTGTTTATTTCTTGGTAAAAAACTCAGTCAAAGTGAAAAAATGTTTGTTTTGACTAATGAAAATCGGTCCGGGTTATCGGAGGCCGACTTATCGGGGTTCCACTGTATATACTTTTCAATGCAGCATGTGAAAATTAAGGTTTAATGTAGGTATAAAAAGTAGTAAAAAAATATGAAAATATCAAGATTTACTAAAAAAATTGAATATGTAGATGAAAATAGTGTTTAAGATACTAGTACACTTTAGAAGACCAAAAATAATAATTTTTTTCAAGAATTTTTTTACACAGAACCTTTATTAAAAATTAACATAAAACTTTTTACATATTAATATCTAACTCTTAGAGAGTACAAAAATATATCTTTTTTTCTTTATACACGTGCACTAATATTGTAGAGGGCGCAAAAGTCGAGGAGGCCTCGAAAAATGATGGCGGACAGGTAATCTCAGGATTGGGATATTTGAAACAAAAAAATCATACTGCATTTGAAAAAGGAAGGTTTGTTACTTGACAATTTACCACAATTTGACCAAAAAAATAAAAAATATATATTTTTTAACCATAAAAAATTGAAAAAAAACGGGTGATTTTTTCACTAATTTTTTTCAAATTTCCGTAAAATTGATTTTGCGGAATTTTTCACTAACGGTGGTACATTGTCACGTAAGAGACCTTCCTTTTTCAATTGCCTTACGATTTTTTTGTTTTAGAGATCCCAATCCTGAGATTAACTGTCCGCCATCGGAACTACTTTTTTTCGAGGCCTCGACTATGGCGCCATCTACAATATTAGTGTACGTGCATAAATGAAATAAGATATATTTTTTGTATTCTCTAAGAGTTAGATATTAATATGTAAAAAGTTTTATGTTCATTTTTAATAAGGGATCTGAGAAAAAAATCTTGAAAAAATGTTTATTTCTGGTCTTCTAAAGTGTACTAGTACCTTAATGTTCCTTCACTTGTCACCAAACCAAGAATTCAGAGTTCCAATCCTCAAATAAAACAAGTTACGTGGGCCCCAATGTGTAGCTATAAGACTGACACAGATAATTGAAATACTATTGTAAAATAATACTTCAATTAATTGTAAAATAATACTTCAATTAACTATGAAAGCCTACCGGCTATGCTTCGCCTAGCTCAGTCTCTCAGGTAATAATATCGTATGGCACTTTGCCGGGAAGATCCTTTCGGACAGGTTCCGGTACCACTGCATCTTTAACCCTGTTTGAAGTAGTGTCGACGCACACTAGACCAGGGAGACCGACGGCTTAACGTACCTTCCGAAGCACGGTGAACGGCTCGTATCATTTTTAGAAATTAATATGTCGTTGTTGGTGCCGAGATTCGAACTCGTGCGCTCTGGCTTATGAAGCCAGTCTCTTGTCGCTGAGCTACAGCAGTTCACTCTATTAGGTGTAAGTTCGTCTTATCATTCATCAAAAATATGAACAAAGAAAATTCAGATTGGGACAAATAAAGCAAAAAATTAACTAATCATATTTATTATCACAAAAATATAATAAAGTGATATTTAATTAGCAAACCCTGCCTAAAGCTGTACAAAATATAAGTGATACTTATGGCAATATTGTATGTTCTTGAATCCTGCTGGACGTAGATGGTGTAGTTGTTGGCTTCAGACCATGGCTTAGATATTGACCGTGCAAGTGGCTTGAAGCAGCCATCTTGTTCTTATAGCAGCTGCGTTGGTTATTCTTGCCATGATGGCATCGTCGACGATAGATTAAATTGTGAATCCCTCCCGAAGGGGGGGAGGGGGGGATTTAATATATATTCCCAAAAACTATAATGCAAACTTTGTGTTAGAGAGACATCTAAATGGTGTGTTAAAATATAACAGAATAATTCGCCTACAGAAAATAAAGAGAGAGGACGCCAACTATTAAAAAAAAAAACAATAAAACCGAGACAAGAGGTTAAGAAATTAATAAAAAAAATGGACTAAAATAATTATTTAAATATAAATTAACAAAGATGTGACATTCATAACGTTACAAGATAAAGTCGACAGTAAATATTTATTTAGTGTAAGTATTTTGCTAAATCTCATCCCATCACAATATGTTTGCTTTTACACGAAAACACAGTTAAAAATTCGTCTACGATGGATTAAATTGAATTATGAAACCCTTTAAATGGTGTAGCACTCAGCGGTTTTTTCATATTTGGGGGTCCATTTACAATATGAAACAATAAAACACCTTTAACGGTGTATTTTTTTTTCTAAACTACATAATCAATAGTTTAAATGAGTTTATTGTATGTATATCGATAATTTCTAATCCACAACTTCTTTTAAAAAAGGAATATTTCATGAGCTATTTATGAATCATAAATTTCCTCATTAATAACATTTTTATAAATTCTATACTTAGATATGTTTTGTAGTTATTGATTTTCGTGTCATCAATAAAATTGTTAACGTTTGTTGATAAACGAGTTCTTTAATGCACGGGGTGTAATAAAAATATGTCATACATTAAAGCACACAAATTCAAAAATAGACAATAAGATAGAATTAGTATTTTTTCCAGTCAATTTTCTTACGTGTTCTAGTCAAAAAAACGCATTTTTGAAGTGAAAATTTCTTATCGCTCGGTATGCCTTTATGTTTTGCACGGACCCGCATCAATCTCGCTTGCAGTATAATATACATACATCTTCGTTAAGTGCCCTTGGATATCATCATCACTATCTTTACTATATTTACCGCTGCTCTGAAGAGTTTTATTGAACTGCCTTTAAACCAGTTCCTTCTTATCTTTCCCCGTATGATCAATATTAGCATTTTATGTAATTCTCCCATCATGACGTGTCCTAGATATTGTAACTTTCCTATTTTTATCGTATTTATTATTTAGTATTCTTTGCCTATTTCTCGCAATACTTCCGTGTTCTAACAATAAAACACTGAAAACGTTTGTTTTCTATACTTCCACAAAATTACAACTTATTACAAACAAATTATTATTATATATTTTTTTATATAACCCCTAATGGATTCTGCAATCTGCCGGAAGGGCAATAAGCGTTTGCTTTGACAAATGTGAGATTGACATGTAGAGTATCACTCCAGTGAGTGATCTCCTTTAAAGAACTAGCTAAATTTAAATTTAGTTTTTTTTTGACAATGAGAGTACTTATTGGTGTCTATATGACCTTAAAAGCTAAAACTTATCTGAGTCCTGTAGACAGGTCGGCAGGCAGCAGGCGTCCAAGTCTACGCACTTCGTTGACATCGGGCACGTTTAGGCGGTTGGCCAACACGTTAGGATGCACTGACACTCTTTCACTGTAACGAACACTGAACTGGTAGATCACTTCCTTGATGGATTCCAACTTGACGTCGTGTAGAATGACCCTGTTGGGAATGTAGAATGCATCGTCGTGCATCGACGATGGTTCGCAACACTTTGTTTTGGAATCTTTGAAGGATGTCAATGTTGGAATTACTGGCGGTTCCCCAAAGTTGTATACCATATGTCCACACAGGTTTGAGAATGGCCTTATACAACAGTATTTTGTTGTCCAATGATAATTTAGATTTGCGTCCAATCAGCCAATACATTTTGCTAAATTTAAGGCGTAGCTGTTTTCTTTTGGTGAATATATGTTTCTTCCAAGTCATCCGTCGGTCCAAATGCATGCCAAGATATTTAGCATCGTCAGCTTGTGGGAGATAGCAGTCGTTGATTTTTACTGGTGGACATGTTTCTCTGCGTAAAGTGAATGTCACTTGTGTAGATTTCGTTTCATTAACTCTGATACGCCATCTTTTTAGCCACTTTTCGATTTTATCAAGGTTTGTCTGAAGGTTCTTTGAGGCTGAGGCCGGATTGGTGTGGGATGCCAAGACCGCTGTGTCATCAGCTAATGTTGCTACAGTGGTGGTTCTTGTTCTTGGCAGATCAGCTGTATAAAGGAGAAACAATATAGGTCCCAAGACGCTGCCTTGAGGAACGCCAGAATATATTGGATGTAATGCAGTAAGTTCACTCCCTTGTTTCAAGAAGAAATGTCTGTCTGAAAGGTAGGATTTTAGTAGTAGATAGTGGGGATAGGGTAAGAGTTCTTTCAATTTAAATTGTAAGCCGCTATGCCATACTTTGTCAAATGCCTGTGATATATCCAAGAAGGCTGCTGAGCAATATCTTTTACCGTTCAGATCCCTGTAGATTTGGTTAGCTAATCTGTGCACCTGCTCAATTGTTCCGTGCTTTTTTCGAAATCCAAACTGATGATCTGGAATCAATTTTTTTGAATCTATTATTATTTCGAGCGTACTGGCGTAGAGCTTTTCGAAAACTTTGGATAACATTGGGAGCAGGCTTATTGGCCTATATGAGGAGACGACTTCTGGTTTTTTCCGGGCTTAGGGATCATGATGATTTGTGCAACCTTCCAGGTGCAGGGGAAGTAACTCGTCCGTAGCATTGCGTTGAATATGAAGGTTATAAGTTTGTAACATTTTTCAGGTAACTGCTGTAGAATTTTTCCAGAAATTAGGTCGAATCCAGGTGCCTTTTTTATGTTGATTTCATGCTTTACAATGTGTTTGACTTCTTTTACAGTAAATTTATGTAGAGGCAAGTCCATTTGAAATGGGGCATCTAGGTAGTCCATTATTTCTTTTTCTTCTGCGGTGGATTATTATATTACTTATTATATTACAAATTATTACAACTAAGTGACTACAGCTGTTTCGGCAGAGTGCCTTTCTCAAGTGATTTAGATTATTATGGGTTTGCCTTTTTAAAGTTTTTAACTGAAGAGGTTGAGGAGTGGGGAGCTGTTTATCTCTAGTTGGTCATTCAGAATTATATTTATATTTTTCAATTTATTAATTTCCATAGATTCTAATAAAGATAGCTTAAGACCTTTATTTTGAATATGCAGGATTTGAAACTGTTCATTAAAAGAATAATTATGATCTAGAAGGTGAAGTGCGTATGTAGAAGTGTCTGTTTTTCTATTGTTGAAAGCCCTTTTGTGTTCTGCTATCCGTTTTTTAGAGGTTCTGCCAGTTTGACCGATGTAAGTTTTCGGACAGTCACCACAAGTTAGTTTGTAAACACCACTCTGTAGTTGTTTTCTCTTTCGGCTCTTATTGTTCTTAATATATTTGCTTAAGTTGTTGTTAGTTCTGAAAGCTGGTGTTATTCCTTTCTTTTTTATGTATCTGGCTATTTTTGTTGTTATATTGCCAGTATTATGTGATAGAGCAGAAGGTACTGGGTTCTTTCTGTGGTGGTGGATAGACTAATTTCAGGGCTTTCTTATGAAGTTTTTGCTTTAAAATTTTGTTAATTGTTTGTTCGTTATAGCCATTGTTTACTGCTATTTGTTTAATGATGTTCAATTCTATCTCGAAGTTATTTTTTGACATGGGGATTTCTGTCAGTCTATGTATCATGCTATGGTAGACTGCTAATTTGTGTTGTGTAGGATGGGATGATGAATTATGTATAGTTGTGTCAGTATGGGTAGGTTTATGATATACGGTAGGTTTATGATGAACTCCTACCATACTGACACAACTATACATAATTCATCATCCCATCCTACACAACACAAATTAGCAGCCTACCATAGCATGATACATAGACTGACAGAAATTCCCATGTCAAAAAATAACTTCGAGATAGAACTGGACATCACTAAACAAATAGCAGTAAACAATGGCTATAACGAACAAACAATTAACAAAATTTTAAACCAAAAACTTCATAAGAAAGCCCTGTAATTAGTCTATCCACCACCGCAGAAAGAACCCAGTACCTTCTGCTCTATCACATATACTGGCAAGATAACAACAAAAATAGCCAGATACATAAAAAAATAAAAAAGAAAGGAATAACACCATCTTTCAGAACTAACAACAACTTAAGCAAATATATTAAGAACAATAAGAGCCGAAAGAGAAAACAACTACAGACTGGTGTTTACAAACTAACTTGTGGTGACTGTCCGAAAACTTACATCGGTCAAACTGGCAGAACCTTTGACAAACGGATAGCAGAACACAAAAGGGCTTTCAACAATAGAAAAACAGACACTTATACATACGCACTTCACATTCTAGATCATAATCATTATTTTAATGAACAGTTTCAAATCCTGCATATTCAAAATAAAGGCCTTAAGCTATCTTAAGAATCTATAGAAATTAATAAATTGAAAAATACAGATATAATTCTGAATGACCAACTCGAGACAAACAGCTCCCCACTCCTCAACCTCTTCAGTTAAAGACTTTAAAAAGGCAAACCCATAGTAATCTAAATCACTTGAGAAAGGCACTCTGCCGAAACAGCTGTAGTCACATAGTTGTAATAAATTTTGTGGAAGTATAGAAAACAAACGTTTTCAGTGTTTTATTGTTAGATAAAATGAACTTCGATCAAGTAACTGTCGAATCCATCAATTACTTCCGTGTTCGTTTTCTTCTCTGTTCGTGCTGTTATAATCATCCTTCTGTAACACCTCATTTCAAATCATCATTCTCTTTGCCTTATCCCTATTCGGGATCGGCTTCCCTAATTGCATTTCTCCACACAATTCTATCTTGGGTCATATCAATGTTAATCCCCTTAACCAATATGTCCTGCCTTATCGCCTCCCCCCAGGTCTTCTTTGGTCTTCCTCTCCTACTTCTTCCAGGAATCTGCACTTCAGCTATTCTTCGTATTGGGTGATTAACGTCTCGACGTTGAACATGACCAAACCATCTTAACCTATGCTCTTTCATTTTGGCATCAATTGGTGCCACACCTAGACTTCCCCAATATACTCATTTCTAATTTTATCCTTCTTTGTCACTCCACTCATCCATCTAAGCATTCTCATTTCCGCCACATGCATTCGTTGTTCCTCTTTCTTTTTCATTGCCCAACATTCAGTTCCGTACATCATAGCCGGTCTTATGGCTGTTTTATAGAATTTTCCCTTCAGCTTCATTGGAATTTTTCTGTCACACAACACACCAATTTGTCCATTACTCTGTAATACCGATCCTAGGTACTTAAAACTATTGCTTTTCACAATCATTTCACCACCCAAAGATACCATTTTATTTGTATTAACTCCATCTTTAAATGAACATTCCAAATACTCTGTTTTTGTTCTACTAAGTTTTAAACCTTTTTCATCCAGAGCTTGTCTTCACCGTTCCAGTTTTTATTCTAAGTCTCTTTCACTATTTCCTATTAACACTACATCATCAGCATACATTAGGCACCATGGAATGCTACCCTGTAGTTTCGCTGTTATCTGGTCCAAAACTAATGAGAATAAATAAGGACTAAGCACCGAGCCTTGGTGTAATCCTACTTTTACCTGAAATTTATCAGTCTCTCCCACACCTGTCCTAACACTATTCGTTACTCCCTCATACATATCTCTCACAATCTTTACATATTCGCCAGGGACTCCAATCTTTGCCATTTGCCATAGACTCCATATGCTTTTTCAAGATCAATGAATACCATATGAGCGTATCTGAACTGGCTTCGTTATCAATTACAATAATTTGTGCTCTTTGATTCCAAAAAATTTTTATTATTATTTTTAAGTCTCTTTTGTCTATCTTTTTGTCTTTAGAATTTGGACTATTTCATCTCTCCCGATTTAAATTTTTGGACTGAGTTCGTTATCTATTACAATTTGTGCTTTTTGATTCCATTAAAGGTTTAATGTTATTCTCAAGTCCCTTTTGTTCATGGCTCTGAAGTAGATCTATCTTCTACCAAGACCGAGAACGTAAGAGTATCTCCAGCTACTCGTAGTCTTCATAGTATATTGTTCTTCATAGTTTTCATCTTCAAGTAAATTAAAAAAAAAATATTCTATAAAAGTTATGTTGTGGAACATAATCTATTAACGCGGTGTATTTTAGAGAGTGAGATTCCAGATATGTAATGTTTTACGTAGATAATGACTCACGCTGACTGTAAAATATTATGTATTAAAAATAAAGAAACTCTAGAAATAATGTTCGAATACGTCAAGTGTGGTAAAGATTACTGAAAACGCCGGACTTTCTATTTTCCGACCTAGTTGCTTTATCATTGACGTATTTTTAATATTCAAATTGATGTATTTTTGCAGTGAATGTGACAATTTTTTCCTGAACATGCCACTTATCTATGACTTATACAGGGTGAGTCACCACTAACGCGACGGAAGATTACAGCGAAATAGTAAAATATTTGAAAAAAAATTAAATTAAATAGTTTGTAAGTTGATAAAAGCTACATTTTAAAATTATTTTGAAATGTATAGGGTGTCCCAATAAATGGCGGCGTATCAAAGTTATATTTTTTCTTACGGAACACCCTGTATTTCATTAAATTTTTTAATTGTCCGCAAAAAATAAGGTATAGTTTCATAAAACTTCCCTATACCTATGTACAGAGTGTTCTGAGTTATGTTGACTTTTCTAAAAATATAAAGTTTTAAAAGAAGGCTTATTCTGAAGTTATTTACGAAATTATAAAAACATTACTTTTACATCTAAATAGTTGGATATTGGTTGAATGTATTCCATAATTAATTATTACACATTTGTCTACCGGGTGTTCAAAATTTACAGTTTCATTAGTGGAGTATTCAATGTGTCATATGATGTTTATTTTAAATGGAACACCATGTATATTAATAAATAATTATACTAAACAAATTTACCTCTTTCGAATGGTATATGGATGTCCTATACCTAGGTGTCATAGGTTTTGCGTAATTTACAATTATTTAAATTCTTAATCTGTAAATCGATTTTAAAACAAAAGATGAAGTTAATTAATGTCATTGTATGACATTGTCATTTTATGACAATACGGTCTGGTAAGTATCTTATAATTAATGCATTCCATGCTTGATTATTACACATTTATTTACAGGGTGTTCAAAATTTACAGTTTCATTATTGGATTATTCAATGTAGCATAATATGATGGTTATTTTATTAGAACACCATGTATATTAATCAAGGATTATACTAAACACAGGTTGTTCGTCTTTCGAATGGTATATGGTATATGTTCTATAACTAGGAGTCATAGTTTTTGCGTAATTTACAATTTTCTTAAACGGTACATCGATATTAAAAATATTTATAGTCACTCTCGATTTTTAAACCCATCATCTTGGCATAGTTGTTATAGAGTATAGAGTGTAGTTGTAAATAAATATGTAGATATATTTTTATTTTCTGATTTGTAAAATAAATTTTTTCGTTATTAAGTAATAATATTAAGAAAATAACTAAATACAAAATGAACCACAACTTATTATAAGTAAAAAATTATCAGTTATGTATTACATGTTCAAAATGTTTATACAACAAGCGATTTTAAATTATTTGTTTACATTATTTAACATAGCTGGTGCTGTAGACGCAAAAGCGTTCGAAATTCTTAATTTCATAAAAATATCATCTGAAGTAGTAGGGTAGGAAGTGTAGCATTTACAATATTGTTAATATAACCCCATTTAAAAAAATTCATCTTGGTCAATCCTGGTGACCTAGGTGGCCAAATATTTGGACCGAATCTATCTATCTATTTATTTCTAAATTTTATGTTGAGGTTGTTCTTAACATCACGGCAAAAATAAGCAGGAGCTATGTCCAATTGGAGCCACATGTTTGTTCGCACGCTAAGTGGAAGGTTTTAAGAAGGATCCAAAAAACTTGTTTTAAGGAATTTAAAAAAGCTGCTCTATTCAGATTTTCGTCAAAAAAATATGGATCGATAACGTACTCGCTCAGAATACTGCCCCAAACATTAACACTTCATCGGTGTTGGTGATCAACAGTAAAATGTTTGTTTACTGTATCATAATAAAATGAAAGCTATGTCTATTTACCAGACGATTATTACGAAAAGTAGGTAGATTCGTCTATACACAATACATTCTTAAAAAAAATCAGGATCTTCTCCAAAGTCTATAAACGAAAAGTTAAACGTTCCTGTTCTGTCTAATGCTGGTGTACTTGAGTTTTATACGGATGATAGTGGTTTTTCTTATGTATTCTACATACACTCGTTTGACTGATTTCCAATTGACTCGAAATTTTTCACGTACTAGTATTTGGGTTTTCCGTAACAGAAAGCAGGACATCAAGTTCGTTGACGTCATTAAAAATAAATGGTTTATTTTTATTTAACTTTTCGTACCTATGCAACATTACCAGTTGCACGGAATCTATCGAGAAATCTCTCAAAAACGTCCTTTTTTGGGTGTCTTGTATCAGGATACCTTTAAGCGTAAAAGATGCTAAGAGGCAATTTTAAAAATATTCTCCAATGAAAAGTAGCATGTCTACTCTTTCATTGATATCGTGATTATTCATTTTTAGGAACAATTAAATTTGAATGTAATTGCTCTGCCAAAGCCATTTTTAATTAAAAAAAATTTGAATATCATACACCGATGTTTAAAGTTTTGATAATTACCAGACCGCACTGTCATAAACTCACAATGTCATACAATGACATTAATTAACTAAATCTTTTGCTTTAAAATCGACTTACAGATTAAGAATTAAAATAATTGTAAATTACGCAAAAACTATGACACCTAGGTATAGAACATCCATATACCATTCGAAAGAGCTAAATTTGTTTAGTATAATTAATTATTAATATACATGGTGTAGTTCCATTTAAAATAAGCATCATATTACACATTAAATACTCCACTAATGAAACTGTAAATTTTGAACACCCTGTAGACAAATGTTTAATAATTAATCATGGAATACATTCAACCAATATCCAACTATTTAGATGTAAAAGTAATGTTTTTATAATTTCGTACATAACTTGAAAATAAGCCTTCTTTTAAAACTTTACATTTTAAGAAAAGTCAACATAACTCAGAACACTCTGTACATAGGTATAGGGAAGCCCTATGAAACTACACCTTATTTTTTGAGGACAATTAAAAAATTCAATAAAATACAGGGTGTTCCATAAGAAAAAATATAACTTTGATACGCCGCCATTTATTGGGACACCCTGTATATTTCAAAATAATTTTAAAATGTAGCTTTTATCAACTTACAAACTATTAAATTTAAATTTTTTTCAAATATTTTACCATTTCGCTGTAATCTTCCGTCGCGTTAGTGGTGACTCACCCTGTATAATGATGTATATTATGACTGTTTTATTGATTATGAAAAGGCGTTTGACATTGTAAGATACGACCAACTTATGACAATAATTGTGGAACAAAAGCAAATAGATAAGCGAGATATAAGAGTACTAGAATTTTTTTTTTCAATAGAACTTTGATTGTCGACATAAAAATGCGCATGCTTAGATGTTAAATAGTTAGTATCATCCTATACGGTATGCTGAGAAAAGTCTAGATTCGGATCTTTGACTATTAGACATGTAGGGCCGGGCTGGTATTTTCTGTCCCGATTAAACCACGGTTAGAGGAATTTTGTTATACAAAATTCCTCTAACCGGGTTTTAATCGAGGCAGAAAGTATCTGCCCTTAGTATCATTACTATTAAAAGTTCCTATTTGGCTCTTCCACATTTTTGCATCTATGTAAGTAACATCATGGTATCATTATCAAGCTTTTATTGTTGTAAAAGTGTTGTTGCTTCATTATATGTATAATTGCAGATATTATTGTTATATAATTTAGATCGGAGTTTTATATATTTTGGAACGAAGAAGTATTACTTCGAAACGATCATAATTTTTACTATTTTGCTAAATAATCTTTTCCCTTGTTACACCTATTTTGTCGAAAATCTCTTCTAGAGTTCTACAAGAACCTGTTTTTTTTTTGTTAATAATATGTTAGTAAATACCTTCTTTCTCGTTTCTTTTCGAAAAAAAAAATGTGTGGCCAAGTATTTTTCTTCTTTTTTTTTGTGTAGACATTACTCAGTCGGTTTTTCAATATGTCCCCAGTAAGTTGTCCCATCGTTTTCGTGGTCTTCCCACTGATACGACTCTAGTTGTCGTTTGGCTTATAGACCAGGGCCCGGATTCCGTGCACTGTAGATATCTACACCTCGCTTTCTATCGATGTCAATTTTCGTAAAAATATTTGAATTTTTAGCTTTAATTGAATTATTTTCTAGTTTTGCTAGGTTATACTCTAATTGATGCTGAAGTGACACTAAGGGCCGGTTGTTCGAACGCTAATCAACAATGATCACTATCAAATATTTAATTACTGTCACAACTGTCAATGTCAACTTTGATTGGGTTGCTGAAAACATAATTAATTATAATTATGAGATTAGTTAATTAATTAACATAACAATTATTAACATAATTGATTAACTAATTTCATAATTGTAATCAATAATTATGTTTTCAGCAACCCAATCAAAGTTGACATTGACAGTTGTGACAGTAATGAAATATTTGATAATGATTATTTTTCATTAGCGTTCGAACAACCGGCCCTTAGGGCCGGTTGTTCGAACGCTAATCAACAATGATCATTATTAAATATTTAATTACTGTCCCCAAAACTGTCAATGTCAACTTTGTTTGGGTTGCTGAAAACATAATTAATTACAATTATGAGATTTATTATTAATTATGTTAATAATTATTGTTATATTAATTGATTATAGTCTCAGAATTGTAATTAATTATGTTTTGACAACCCAAACAAAGTTGACATTGACAGTAATTAATTATTTGATAATGATCATTGTTGATTAGCGTTCGAACAACCGGCCCTTAGTAAAACAAGAAAATATTTGAATTAAAACTAAAAACTCGAATATATTGACATTAATAGAAAGCGATCGGCGCGATGTCAATATATTTTAATTTTTAGTTTTAATTCAAATATTTTCTTGTTTTACTAAGTGTCACTTCAACATCAATTAGAGTATAACCTAGTAAAACTAGAAAATAATTCAATTAAAGCTAAAAATTCAAATATTTTTACGAAAATTGACATCGATAAAAAGCGACGTGTAGATATCTACAGTGCACGGAATCCAGGGCCAGAAAGGAGCTGTTTTTAGGTGGATGTGAGAGGTGGCATTCGGATTTTTGCGGATAAAGTTAGGTGATAACTTCGTTAATAATAATTGACTTATGCTCCTTCTCAAATATGCTCGGAACATTAATAAAAAAATAAAATATTTAAAAATTTCAAAAAATTTCGTTTTTTTTTTCTATTTCCTTTGCTTATAACTTTAAAACGATTCATTTTGGAACAAAGTCGTGTAGGAATAAAACAAAGATAATTAAATTTTCTATAAGATACGATTGGTTAAAAATGTCTTAATTTATCACCCTTGCTGCAAAATAGCAATAAATATAAAATAAGGGGGCAAAACAAGCCTGTCCTTTTACACATTGATGTTTTTCCATCACTTATGTTACACTTGGAACCTTCCTAATTCCCTTAGAAAATTTTTGTAATGTGCTAAAACCGTCCACCAAATTTCATTAAAATTGACTTATTAGATTTTGCATAATAATGTTGCAATCTAAATTTTTTTAAAAAAATTAAAATTTTTTAAAATCTTACACAACAAAAACTAGAACATACAAAGATTTGTCAATTTTTTTACATATAAAGAAGCACTCCACCTATCTAATGCACTTTACAGAATTGAAATCGGATTATTTAAGCAGCCTCAGCAATGTTTTAAAGTTATAAACAATTTTTTGGCTTATAAACAAATTAGTGCTGTGGCCAGGAGGGGGCGCTACGGGCTCCTTTATTTAGAGGGACTTACCCAAGTTTTTTTTTTATATATTTTGACCCCTAGAACAAGAATTTTTTGGGTAACAGTTGATCCGGATGTCGATAAGATTATTATAAACAAAGAACTTGAGGAATTACATAACATCGATTTTTCGCAAAATAAAACATTTTTTTGTAAAAAAAAAGATGAAGTTTTCGATCCTAATAGCATTATTAATAATATTTAGAAAATATTAAAATATTACTAAAAGATTTTTAAATCAAAAACTTATTTGTCCATTTCCTTGGTAACACCTCCAAGGCTTCTAAAATTTGCAAGCCAAATGGATGCTGAAGCGAAGAAGACAAGAGGGAATTCAAAAAACTTACAATTCACGACCCCGTCTGTTCAGCTGGTAAATTCCAACAGAAAATGGACCTAGTTACTCGAAGGAGTAAAAACCAATATAAAAATAAAATAAAAATTTTATTTTTAATTTAGTTGCAATGCGAAGGCAAAACAATCTTACTTTTCAATTAGAATACGGAGCGCAGTCCAGTCCCTTGAATCGCGATTTTCGGCTCTTATTCTCCATATTCTCGATATGGAGAACAAGCCTACGTTCTTTCCGATGAGGCTCCAATAAGAGCCGAAAATCGCGATTCAAGGGACTGGACTGCGCTCCGTATTGTAATTGAAAAGTAAGATTGTTTTGCCTTTGCATTGCAACTGAATTAAAAATAAAATTTTTATTTTATTTTCATTTTTTTGTATTTCTTGGGTAATTCTAAGCAAAAAATGTTCTTACATGTTTTTTCGTAGAATGCATAGTTTTCTAGATAAACGCGGTGGAACTTTCAAAAAATCGAAAAATTGCAATTTTTGAACGCGAATAACTTTTGATTAAACAATAGAATAGCAATTATGCTGACAGCATTTGAAAGTTTAAGTCAAATTATACCGGTTATTATTTGCATTGCTAAAAATTAATTTTTTTATTATTAAACAAAGCTATTTGTTTATAAGCCAAAAAATTGTTTATAATTTTAAAACATTGCTTGAGGCCCCTTAAATAATCCGATTTTAATTCTGTAAAGTGTATCAGATAGGTAGAGCACCTCTTTATATGTAAAAAAATTAGCCAACTTCTAAATGGTCTACTTTTTGTTCCGAAAGATTTTAAAAAATTTGAACTTTTTTAAAAACATTTAGATTGCAAATTTATTATGCAAAATCTATTAGGTCGATTTTAATGAAATTTGGTAGACCGTTTAAGTAAGTTATAAGAATTTTCTAAGCGAATTACTAATGTTCTAAGTGCCACCAAGAATTGTTAAGAAACATTGAATAACAACAGGCGTATTTTGCCCCTTTATTTTGTATTTATTGCTATATTGCAGGAAAGGTAATACCTGAAGACATTTTTGACCAGTCGTATATCATACAAAATTCAATTATCTTTATTTTATTTCTGTACGACTTTGTTCCAAAACGAATCGTTTTAAAGTTATAAGCAAAGAAAGAAAAAAATCTATGTTTTTCGAAATTTTTAAATATTTTAATTTTTTTATTAATGTTCCGGGCATATTTGAGAAGGAGCATAAGTCAATTATTATTACTGAAGGTGTCACCTAACTTTATCTGCAAAAATCCGAATGCCACCTCTCACATTAAAAAATAGACGCTTTTTTACAGATTAGTCCTGGTCTATTATATGATCGTTTCATTCCATCCTTCTATTTCTTACCCATTCCTTGTTGTTCTCCACCTTGCATCTCCGTGGTGTATCTGTACTTCTAGCTCTTCGTAGTGTCTATCTGTCTATTTTCCTAAGAGTTTCGTATCTGCTGTTTCTAGCATTCTTTTTGTCCTCTGTGTGAGGCTGTGTTTCTGCCGCGTATGTCATTATTGGTCTGATGGTCGCTTTGTAAATTATGTCTTTTATTTCTTATACGATATTTTATCCCGATCTTTCCAGATATGTTGGTCCAGATTGGTCAAGTATTGGTTATCAAGTAAAATGGTTTACATCCTGTCGCAGTCGCTCTTATGGTTATATAGTTTAGCTTCCATCAAATCATCAGTGTGTGGAATTTGATATCATTTACGATGTCTATGTTCCATCGAGGAACTTAGGTACTCCTGTTATTGTTCTTCTCGTAGCACTACAACGCAGGATGGATCTTGGCTGACTGCACAACTTGCTTGCATCTCAATTGGTCGTCCATGATAGTGGAGTCAGTGGGTAGCCCCATTTTTCCTAAATCTGACCGTATGTTATCTCTCCGCCTCATTCGTGGAGGTCCTAAGGGCCTTTTAGTCCAGGAACCAAAGCTTTTTACCTCGCAATTTTTACAGAATGGATCAATTTGCTTGAAAATTTGAGAATAAGTAGTGGATAGTCCATGGATCAAAATCTATATGACGCCGACAGGCGCTTTTACCATGGGGGTGGTTGCCTGCCACCCCATCTCGGGGGTGGTTGCCTGCCACCCCATCTCGGGGGTGAAATTTTTTTATTATATTTTAACCTCAAAAGTTAATAAAAACATTCATTCTAAGCAAAAAATGTTCTATACATTTTTTTGATAAAATTAATAGTTTTTGATTTATTCGCTATCGAAAGTGTTAGTTTTATATCTGAAAAATCAATGTTTTTCGATGGTATACTTATTTACGATTCACTCAATCTTTGCCGTAGAACAAATTTTATGAAACCAATTTCTTGGGAATTAAATTACCTAAAATTTCATATTGAAACATTTTTTCGTATCTCTGATGAATTGAATTGATGAGATGATTTTTTACCAAATTGCAAACATTCGTTATTCACTTTAAACTTCAGTTTTTTTAAAAACTTATCATTCTAAGCCAGTCAAACTTCTAGAATCTATTAATAATACATAAATAAGGTAGAATAAATAAGTCCAATGACTAAAAACACCGCTAACTTACATTATTATGCTTCCAATTGGATTTCTCTTTTTTTTTTCAAAAAAAATATTGATTTTTTAACCGTAATTTTTTTATTTTTTATCTTAGAAAGTTCGCTAAAAAATAATTTTGTAGGTTTTTACAAGATCTATAAGGATATTAATATTAAATCCTTTTAAAATTCTCAGTCACAAAATGAGGTGGCATTGAAAGGGATGGTAAAGGTGGTTTTTGCATGATATTATAAGTTTTAATTGTCAATAGCTCTCTCAATTTTAGCCGTAAAAAAATTTTTGCAAACCAGGTTCTTGGAAATTAAATAAGCTACAATTTCATATTTAAAAATTTTTTCATATCTCTGATGCTAATCTTTCTATTCTGAAGAAAAGAGCCATTTTTTACCAAACTACAAAAACTCGTTATTCGCTTTTAACTCCATTGTTTTTTAAAACGAATTACTCTAAGCCGATCAAACTTCTAGAACCTATTAACAATACATAAATCAAGAAAACTAAATCAGGTCAATGACAACTTTTAATTAGGGTGGTGATTAGGGGGTTGTTTACGATCAGTTTTTTGCTGAAAAAAAATAGGAACTGGCATTCTTTTCATTATTTTCTTAAGTCACTTAATTTTTTTTAGCTAGAGATTTTTTTTTGAAGTTAGACTTCTTTACGATCGAGAGGGAAATTTTATAATTCCCTGGCGCATGCGCACACAGAGAGTATGTAGTTCGTTGCTAATCTTTCAAGATAGGTTTGTATATATCAACGCAATAAGTCATTAAAATAATATATTAGTGTTTTTAGTAAATATATTTATTATAATTTTTGTGTCTTTGGATTTGTCTTCCTCGGTAGTAAGATAATAAAATATCTAGGTATAACATTTTTATACTTCACTTGATCTATTTGTCACCGTGTTGTGTAATTATATCCGAGACGTCACTTACAAGAGGCTCGGTAGCTTGGTTAGTAGAGGATTGGACCAGATATCGAGAGGTCCCGGGTTCCAATCCCGGATGATTCATATATTTTTTTAATTTTTGGTTGTTTTAATAAACTTTTTTTGAAAGTGGTAGGTAAGAAAGTTAGTTTAATATTTAAATAAAATACAACTAACCTGTTAAAAGTATATTATTTATTTCGTAGAAATTATTTAATATAAGTATAACTTCTTACGTGCGTACAAAGTACACACTCATTCTTTTTTTTTTATTTCCGGAGATACATATTTTTAAATACTTTAAATTAGTTTCAACAAGTTATCCTCGAAAAGTGCATAGTTTTCCCGTCCTTTGACTTTGAAACTACAATATTTAGCATTTGACGAAGAAGAGCCAACATATTATAGCTCGATTACTACTAAGAAAATAAAAAAAATGGTTTTGTTAATTTTTTTAAAAGGTACATTTTTGTTAAGTAAAGTTGTTTTGATAAAACGAAAACTTTTTGAGTTATTAGCAGAAAACTGATTAAAACATTGATTTTTTAGATATAAAACTAACACTTTCGATAGCGTATAAATCGAAAACTATTAATTTTATCAAAAAAATGTATAGAACGTTTTTGCTTATAATGAATGTCTTTACCAACTCTTGCCGTCAAAATATAATAAGAACTTCTATCCCCGAGATGGGGTGGCAACCACCTCCATGGTAAAAGCGCCTTTTTGCATGATATAGATTTTGATCCTTGGACTATCCACTACTTATTCTCAAATTTTCAAGCAAATCGATCCATTCTGTAAAAATTGCGAGGTTTTGTCCTATTTTAAGCTTCATTACTTGGACTATATGCTGATTTTTTATGTTCCTCATAGACTCTTGGATAGTATTGTGGATACTACACATACATCTGTTTGCTGCCTAAATTCTCCCTTTTATCTCTCGAAATATTGTTATCTGCTGTGATTGATGCATTTAAAATGCTCCTCTACTCTGTCAAAGTTCTATGGATCTATTGTTACATTTTTACTACTGCTTCTCTTTTGTCTGTTACTGCACATATATTTGGTTTCCTCTTGATTGACTAGTAGATCGGTTTTTTGTCTATATCTCTAATTTGTTGAAAGTTTCCTTTACATGAGTGACGATGTTTCCCAAAATGTCAATGTCATCCGCTTATGCTAGTATTAATTGTGGTCCAGTTACTGTCAGTAATTCCGTTCTAATTTTTGCTGTTCTTAATTCGTTCTGCAAGATATCAAAAGGAGAGGTGACAGCGGGTCTTCTTGTTTCAGACCAATGTTTATTTCAAATATATTCTAAGAGTTTGTTACCTATCCGTAGTCTGGATCTTGCATTCCACATCTGATCTCTTTGAATGCTGTCTATGATTGTCGGAAATCGATGAAGAGATTATGGATAGTTCTATTAAATTCCCATACTTTTTCAAGCAGCTGCCTTTGAGTCAAAATCCGAATTATGGTTGATCTATTTTTTTTAATCCAACCTGAACAACTGACTTTATGAAATGTAGAGGATGGCGAAGTAGAATCACTGTTGTGATGTGGTTGAACAAAATGTGCGATATATCCAAAAATCTGTGTCGGCATCATCCAACTTTGGTAAGAAGCATGTATTTTGTTTTATTGCTACCTATATCTAAATTATATTACATCGTGTTTTTGATGACTGTTATTTTGTATAATATAGCGTTAGGTGGCGAAGATCTCGAAACCTTCGTAGTGAAGGAGTTGGACTTCAGCAACGCTTCGATTCGAAGAGGATTCATACGAAAAGTTTACTCCATACTCTCAGTACAGCTGGGAATAACCCTGACGTTCATCTGTTGGTTCCTCTATCACACGCCGACAAGATATTACGTCCAAACTCACATCGGCTTGTACCTCATTTCGGTATTGCTGGTTTTCGTGACTCTGATCGCTTTGTCTTGCTACGGAGAACTGCGCAGGAGGGCTCCTTATAACTACATCGCCCTCATGATATTCACCTTGGCTGAGAGCTTATGTCTAGCCTGCATCGCCTCATACTACGAAATCGACGGAGTAGCCATTGCAGTGGGCATAACGGCTGGTGTATGCCTGGGCCTGACACTCTTTGCCTTTCAGACCAAGTGGGATTTTACCATGATGGGTGGCATACTTTATGTCTCCCTTTTGATCTTCGTCCTCTCCTTATTCATCGCTATCTTTCTTCGTGGCAGGACCCTTCATCTAGTGTTAGCTGCTTTGGGCACGTTGCTGTTCTCGGTGTATCTGGTTTACGACACGCAGCTGATGATGGGAGGGAAACACAAATACTCTTTATCTCCAGAAGAATACGTTTTTGCCGCTATTAACCTCTACCTAGACGTTAGCAACCTATTTATGTTTATTTTGTCCTTGGGAGGACGCAGAAATTGATCACCTTTTTAATTATTTTTATTTGCTTGTTAATGTTAATCATTTTGTTGCTAATGATAAGCGGAAAAGCCAGCGTTAGGTGTTTTGTGTATTTAATAACCAAAGAAGACTAGAGTGGGAAATGTATAACGTGTCTCGAGATATGTACTCCAATATTTGTTGCAAATAATTTACAATACAACTGATTCTCCTCCGTACTAGTATTAGTCTAGTCCTAGTCGCAACATAGGGGGTCCCGTGGACACTTTTAGTTCGCCGCGATTTGATGGTGGTATTATAGGTTTTTTGGGTCGCTGAATCCAATGGAAGTGGTCTGGAAGCCCAAATGTGGTGCGTTTAATTTTTATTAACAAATTATGGTAAAATTAGGTGTTTTTCAGGAATTATTAGAAGCCCTGTAAATAAATTGATAGTGTTAAGGTCTTCTATGGTGTATTTTTGGTCGCTGAATCGAATGCGACTAGTCGCGATTACTCAAAATATGTTCTTATTTTGTTAATAACAAAATAATAGTTTATTCGCCGAAAAGCTCGAAATGCGCTATCTACAGCAAGTTTGTAGTCTTTTTCATAGTATTTTTATACGCTAAATCGATTGTCACTAGTCGTGATAGCTTAAACCACGTTCCGACTTTGTTATTAATAAATTATTGCAAAAATAACGGTTTATAGTACGTTCACTCACGGTTTTTGCTCTAAATTTTAAAAAACCACTTGGAATGACATGAAATTTGGCATGCACGTAGCTAACATGTCAAACAAAACAAGTGATATTGTGCCGATGTGTGCTTTTACCCTGGGGGTGAGTTTCACCCCGTTTCGGGGGTGAAAAAAGAAACCTTTAAAATAAGTCCGGAATTGGATAAACAGATTAGTTCTAAGCAACTTTTGTTCTACACAGTTTTTTCACTAAGTCAATACTTTTCGAGTTATTTGCGAGTGAATATGTTCATTTTTCAACAAAAAAACCAAATAACTCGAAAAGAATTGACTTAGTGAAAAAACTGTATAGAACAAAAGTTGCTTAGAATTAATCAGTTTATCCACTTCCGGACTTATTTTAAGGTTTCTTTTTTCACAATCCAAGTGGTTTTTTTGAAATTTAGAGCAAAAACCGTGAGTGAACGTGCTATAAACCATTATTTTTGCAATAATTTATTAATAACAAAGTCGGAACGTGGTTCAAGCTATCACGACTAGTGCCAATCGAATAAACGGCGAATTTTCGGCGAATAAACAATTATTTTGTTATTAACAAAATAAGAACATATTTTGAGTAATACGACTAGTCGCATTCGATTCGGCGACCAAAAATACACTAGAGAAGACCTTAACACTATCAATTTATTTACAGGGCTTCTAATAATTCCTGAAAAACACCTAATTTTACCATAATTTGTTATTAACAATTAAACGCACCACAGTTGGGCTTCCAGACCACTTCCATTGACTTCAGCGTCCCAAAAAACCTTTAATACCACCATCAAATCGCGGCGGACTAAGAGTGTCCACGGGACCCCCTATGTTGCGACTAGGCTATATATATGGTATATTGTCGGAGCCAGAAGCTTTTGTGTTATTCAAATTGTGAATTACTTGCAATGTTTCGTCTATTTTTGGGTCTTCTACCGGTAGGTCCACCCCAACGCATATATTCTCTCCATGCTCGCTTCCCTGAGTACAGACGCAGCTAGGTCCGAAGCCTCTCATTTCATTTGACACCGATTTCGAAAAAGTTCGACTCATTGACTGTTGTCTACCCCTTTCTATTTCATCATATTGCTGTTGTTCATGTTTCCTTTGTTTTCTTTAATTATTTTCCTTGTTCTCGTCCTGATTTTTCCTATTATTAGTTTCAGTGTCTCTGTAATTGATTTTTCCATTTTTTGCCACATATTTGCGACGTCATTGCTCTGGTCTACTATATTTAGATGCTGTTTCATTTTCTGTACGTAATTTTCTCGGATATCTTCATTAGTTAGTTTCTCCAGCTTTCTTTCAAGTTGTTCCCAGAAGTCATCTTTGACTGTTTCCTCTTTATCTTCTGTCGGAGCATATGCGAATATAATTGAGGTCGTACCACTTTTCTTTCAGTCACAATATAACATAATCTCTCACTGATGGGCGTAAAACTTATAACACTGTTCAAATATTCTTCTCAGACCACAACTTCTTCAACCTGTGTTCGTCCACTGCTGGACATAGGCCTCTTCCATTTGATTCCATCGATTTCTACTCTTGGCAATAATTCTCATCCACTGCTTACCCGCGACTTGTTTGATATCATCTGTCCACCTCTTCTGCGGTCTGCGTATTCCACGCCTGTTCTCTCTTGGTCTCCAGTTTGTTAATCTCTGTCCATTTTTCGGGATTATCTCGGGCAACATAACATCTCATTGCTATACGTTCTGTGACATCCGTAATCTTTGTTTTTTCACGAATGTCGATATTTTTAATCCTGTCTCTCAAACTAATCTCTATAGCCTGATTAAAGAACAATCTGACCCCAAAAAAAATAAAGGAAAGATGAAAATTTGGGAATAGGTAGTTGAAATTGTCTATTATTATATAAGAAAAAGTTTAAAATTCTACATCCCCTCCATTTTTCAAAAATGGAGGGGAATACCCCCCTCTCGAAGGTGAAAAATATTCATTCAAATTGTCCGAAATTTGATAAAATGCCTAATTCTAAGCAACTTTTGTTCTATAGAGTTTTTCCCTAAGTCAATACTTTTCGAGTTATTTGCAAGTGAATATGTTCATTTTTAACAGAAAAAAAAAATGTTTTTGGACGGTTTTTCGGGGATAACTCAAAAAGTAAGTATTTCAGCGAAAAAATATTCTTAGCAAAAATATAGCTTATAAAAAACTGAAAAAAATGGTGTATGCCTGAGGTCTGTAGACCCAGTAGAAGCAGAGTTGCAGCTAATGAAAAGTAGGTTCTTCTTCATCAAATTATAAATCGAATATTTCAATGTGAATTAACCCAAAAACGGAGCACTTCTCGTTACAATTAATTTCAACTTTTTTAAAGTGTTTAAAAAAAGGTTTATTTTTGTTTTTTAAAAAAACTTGTAACATTAAAAGTAAGTGAGTTACGCTCAAAATATTGTTGGCCCCTTTTATTTTTTGGTAAAAAAATCGCGAAAATCACCCATCACATAAAATCATTAGCATCACAAATAAATTTTATCATTACCACTTCACAAGTTACTTTGCGTATCTATTATTTATATGATCTGTAAGTTTCATCGGTTCAAAGTGCTTATTTTTGAAAAAGCTGTAGTTAAAATGGCTTGAACGAGTAACTAATCACGAGTTTAGGCAAATTTTGAACAGCCATAGCATAACCAATTTTTGTCTAACAAGAAAACAAAAAAGAAAAAATATTCAGAAAAGCAAAACGTACATTTTATTACGCTTTAAGATTTTTGGTATTACTAATAATTTTTAAGTTAATTCCATGAACAATTCCATTTTTTTTCAAAATAAAAAAAAAATGTTTTATTTTAAACCCAATTTTTTTCAAAAATGAGCACTTTGAACCAATGAAACTTATAGATAATATAAATAATACATAAGTAAAGTAACTTGTGAAGCGGTAACGATTAATTTTATTTGGGAAGCTAATTAGGGGGTGATTTTCGCGATTTTTGTACCAAAAAATAAAAGGGACCAACAATATTTTGAGCATAACTCACTTATTTTTAATGTTAGAAGTTTTTTTTTTGTAAAAACAAAAATAAACCTTTTTTTTAATTAAACACTTTAAAAAAGTTATAATGAATTTTCCCCGAAAAGTGCTCTGTTTTTTGGTTATTTCACATTGAAATATTCGATTTGGAATTTGACGAAAAGAACCTACTTTTCATTAGCTACAACTCTGCTTTTACTGGGTCTGCAGACCTCGCGCGTACACCATTTTTTTTCAATTTTTTTAAGCTATATTTTCACTAAGAATATTGATTTCGCTAGAATACTTACTTTTTGAGTTATCTGCGAAAAACCGTCCAAAAGCATGTTTTTTTTTGTTAAAAATGAACATATTCACTCGCAAATAACTCGAAAAGTATTAACTAAGGGCCGGTATTTCCAACCTTACTTAAGCCAAAGCTTACTTTAAGCCTTTGCTTAAGCTTAGATGCCTGTATTTCCACTTCAATTTGAGGCTTAAGCCTAGGCTTAAACCAAATAATTTTAAGCTCGCGCGGGAGTTGGTTTAAGCCTTTGCTTAAAATTTGTTTTCTGTTTTTTGAGGTTATTTCTATAAATTATTAATTAGAGAGTTATTTTGAAAGCCAACTTTTGAGTAATAACGTTATTATTAGATTATTAAATAATAATCTATAAATCTATTAATTTATTAATCGTAATAACGATCATTAAAATTCTTACTACTTTTGGAAGGTGTAGGCACATGGAAATTATTTATTTATACAATGCTTGGTAGGTATATTTATTTTACAAAAATAAACTTACATTCGAATTTGACATTTTAAGGAATATATCCAATAAACAAAATTACAAAGACGGATCTATTGCTTATGCAAAATAACAATAAAAATATAACCAGAGAAAATATAGACAATAAACTAACAACACATGTACCATGTACACAAAATTAAGTAATTGACATTGATACAGATGACAATATAAAATTAAACGTCAACAGTAGTGGTTTTTACCTCAGAACAGTTAGTTCTGGCATTTTGACGTATTCAGAGGTACCAAACCAATTAACTTTACAGTTGAGCATCAGTTTAGTTAAGGAAATGATGGAAATACGACACCCGGCTTAAGCTTCTCCTTAACTTTTGACACAGGCTTAGCTAAGCAAAAGCTTAAGTAGCTATTGAAATACCGGCCCTTAGTGAAAAACCTATATAGAACAAAAGTTGCTTAGAATTAGCCATTTTATCCAATTCCGGGACTATTTTGAACGTATATTTTTCACTCCCGAGAAAATATTTTTCACCCAGTATTTCCCATTTTTTGTAAAATGGAGGGGATGTAGAATTGTAAACTTTTTTTTTATATAATAATAGACAATTTCAACTACCTATTCCCCAATTTTCATCCTTCCTTTATTTTTTTTTTGAGGTTTTCGTAAAATTTTGTGTTCCCTGATCGGGCTACTAGCATGGCCCTCTCCATCGCTCTTTGGGTTGTACTGAGCTGCTCTAGGCTTTTCTTTGTAAATGCCATGGTCTCCAGACCACAACACTGGTGCCGAATTAGTGTTTTCATGTCTACTTTCCACTGTAAAAAATAATCGCCTTCTATTCTTATGTTTCTAGTGTTCACCCACCTTAGTTCTTGTATTGCCGTTATGTCCATTCCTACTTTTTTTGGAAATGTTTTACTGCGTGTATGGATGTTCCTGTCAAATACCAACTTACAACGTTCTACGTTCCAACGTTCAAAGACCTTGTTCATTGCGAATTTTGTTTGCCATATGTATCCGTTCGATTCCGAGGCACATTTGCAGTTTTCCACAGGCTGGTTTTTACGAGGGCAGGTTGTTGGCCTTCCGCTTAACCCTCCTCCTCTATCCGGGCTTGGGACCGCCAAGAATGACTGTTAAACTACTCGATCCATCTTACAGTAATTCTAGGCGAAGCTACTACTTACTGTTGGCAACCAGTCATGCTACAATAAGCTAAGTAGGAGAAGAAGAACAAATGTTGCTGTCTGTTATATTACAATAAGCCAAACAGAGTCTTGAAGATTAAATCCAAATTCTTGATAGAGTTGGATGGCCGCTTCATGCGACCAAATACGTAACTTGAACAGCAATGAAATTGTTTTCATTGCTGTTCAACAAAGACAGTGATAAAGCGAAGTATGGTAAGAAGAACATATTTTGTTTCATTGCTATATCTTAATTATATAACATACATCGTGTTTTTGATGACTGTTATTTTGTATAATATAGCTTCAGGTGGCGAAGATCTCGAAGCCGTTGTAGTGAAAGAGTTCGACTTCAGCGACGCTTCAATTCGAAGAGGATTCATTTGAAAAGTTTACTCGATACTCTTGGTACAACTGGGAATATCCCTGGGATTCATCTGTTGGTTCCTCTATCACACGCCGACTAGAAAATACGTCCAAACTAACGACCGCCTTGGTCTACATTGCGGTAGTGATGGTTTTCGTGACTGTTCGTTTTGGTTGGCTGCAGAGAGTTGCGCAGGAAGGCCCCTTACAACTACATCGTCCTCCTGACATTCACTTTGGCCGAGAGCATCTGTCTAGCCTACACAGCCTCCTACTACAAAGCCGACGGAGTAACCATAGCAGTGGGTATAACGGCTGCTGTATGCCTGGGACTAACACTCTTTGCCTTTCAGACCAAGTGGGATTTTACCACAAGGCGTGGCATACTTTTTGTCTCCCTTTTGATACTCATCCTCTCCGGGTCCATCGCTATCTTCTTTCATAACAAGATCCTTCATCTAGTGTTAGCCTCTATGGGCGCATTGATCTTCTCGGTGTATCTCGTGTACGACATCCAACTGATGCTGGGAGGCCAACACAAATATTCTCTATCTCCTGAAAAATACGTTTTTGCCGCTGTTAACCTCTACCTATACGTTATCAACCTATTTACGTGTATTTTGTCCATCTTGGAAGGGCGCCTTTTTAATTATGTTTATTTTGTTTCTATTTTCTTATTTATCTGGTTTATGATAAAGTGGTAAGCTAAATGTAAGGAGAGCCAGCGTTAGGTCTTTTGTAATAATAACCAAAGAACTCTATTGTGGGAAATGTATAACGTCATAACGTGTCTAGAGATATATATTTATGATTATTTGTCATTTGCTTGACAGGTGTCAATATCGATACGTGTCAACATTTGACCGCTATTACAATTTTACATACAGCAATACTCTCAATTGATTGCTCTCTAATCTGTTTCGTGTTTTTATAAATGAGTTTTGAGGTCAAACTCCACGCTTCAAGCCTAGTTGCAAATATAATGAAACAAAGAATTGTTATAGTTTAAGCAGCACGGCCTCCTAATAATGACATTTCATAAAACTAAGCTATACCACAGTATAATGAGAATCAGTAGGCTCACTCCGCGAAAAATCCATTGTTCTCTATGTTCCATTTTGGTGAAACCGTCAAAATCTGCAAAATTGGAACCGTCAAAATCGAGAGTGAGCTATGATTCTCATTAAACTGTGGCTATACTGTACACGAGACAATAAATCAATTGTTTAATGAATGACATTAAACAATCCAAGTGTTACTCCATTTTGACCATATGCTGTCTAGTTTCTATCGACCAAATAGAGATCTTTTAAAGTGCTTGAGACTATACTTGGAAAGAAATCTAAAATTTCTTGATATGGATCTTTTATTATTTACTCGTGCTTACATTCCCTTTCATTTTCTTTTTGATAGATGTATATCGCTTTTCACTGAAAATCAATAACTACAGAAAAAGTCTTATTATAAAAAAAGTGATCACTTTTTGAACTGAATTTGTCTAATGTGGACTAATGTGTAAAAAATGTATAGAAACTATTAAAAAGTTTGCAATACCACCAGTTTAGCTATTCAAACACCTCCTACAGCCAGTTTAGTAACTATCTGGTTACCTAAAAGGTCAAGAAGAGTGAATTTGACAGTTGTCAAAAATTGACAATTGACAGTAAAACAATTGATTTGCTATATTTGACACACATATTTGTAATGTAGTAAAGAATGGCGGTACAGAGCCTAACTTAATAAATACAGAGTGAGTTTTATGTATGGAAACACTCAATTATCTCAGAAACGGCTTGCACGATTTTTATAGATTTTGGTGAGTAAAGGTTTTCTGAGGCGGCCGATATTATAGTGGCAACTACATTGTTGTCAGATTTTCCGTTTTTTTTTAAATCTAATGAACTTTCTTATTTCAAACGGAACATCCTGTATATTTTTTGCGTTTTGAAGTCCTTAAGAAATACTGATTATTTTTCATGTGATATTCCCCATACCTAAATGTCATAATTTCGGAGTTATTGCTACATTTATTAAAAAAAATTGAAACAAATTATAAAAATCAATTTTCTCGGCTCAGGTACTTTAGGTTCTTTGGATCATTGGGAACAAAAGAGGTTTTTTGTAATTTTTCTATAAAATTAATCGTTTCCGAGTTATAAACAATTTAAAACTGAAAAAAATCGAATAATGACGATTTTCAAGGTTCAAAAACACAAATAAAAAATATAATTTTAGAAATTACGAAGTACCTAAATTCAAGTTCAACCCTTTTTCTAGGAGCTCGCCATAAGAGGTTTTGGCACGTTTTATTCTATTGCTTTTTAGTTTGTTAATAAAGCGCATACGAGAGGTCGGGTGATCGGGCTGTATTAACAACTAAAAAAAATATTTTAATATAAAACAAGTTCAAATTACTTATCGGTATCTGATAAAATGAGGCTTGAACTTGAATTTGGGTATTACGCAGTTTCAAAACTAATAATTTTTATTTGTGTTTTTGAACCTTGAAAATTGTCATTCGATTTTTTCAGTTTTAAATTGTTAATAACTCGGAAGCAATAAATTTTATAAAAAAAATACAACAGATCTTTTTTGTTCCCAATGATTCAAAGAACCTAAAATAATATTTACCCGAGCCGAAAGAAAAAATTGATGTTTATAATTTGTTTAATTTTTTTTTGATAAATGTAGCAATAACTCTGAAATTATGGCTTTTAGGTGTAGGGAATATAATTTGAAAAATAATCAGTATTTCTTTAGGACTTCAAAACGCAAAAAATATACAGGGTGTTCCATTTGAAATAAGAAAGCTCATTAGATTTCCAGAAAAACGGAAAATCTGACAACAATGTAGTTGCCACTATAATATCGGCCGCCTCAGAAAACCCTTACCCACCAAAATCTGTAAAAATAGTTAAAGCCGTTTCTGAGATAATTGAGTGTTTCCATACATAAAACTCACTCTGTATGTTAGTGTTAGTATATACAAATGTATGTGGAAATTACTCTGTAGTTAAATAAAATATTGCAATCACAAGCCTGTACCGTCATTAAGAAGAACAAAAAAAAACAGTTTCTTCAAATAAACTTTTTTATCCGATGATGTCTAGATTTTGTGTCACATTGAAACTACTAAAAACCGATTATCTATAACAAGAAATCGAACTTGACTGACTTGGCAACATTTAGCGCGGCTATGAGTATAATAATAATTATTGTTTTTGAAAATATAGTGTCACTGTCACTATCGTACTGCCGACGCACTGTTGCCGCTGTGTTGAAAGTTCGCAGAACTTTCGAAAAGCAAAAATATTGATGACGCGCTAAACCTACCAAATTTCATTTATATATCTCAAGCGGTTTTAGAGCAATAAGTAAATCGTCAGTTTGTAAGAAATAATTCAACATTCCGTATCTCGGAAGTGAAGCATTTGCGGACATATGTTTATAAAGCAAACGGTCTAAATCGGACAACAGCTTTAGGAAATTCGAGGCATCAAAAATGACCCGTTTTGTGGGGTGCCCGTTTTTCGTGCCGGTCAGTGTATGAAAATCATTATTGGAAATTTAAAAAAGTATATGATGGGGGGGGGGGGGGTAAAAAAACTAGCTACGGCTATCAGATTTGCAATTTTTTGAAAACACTGCATTATTTATTTTATCTACATATTGCTTACAAATCTTACAGCTTACAAATGCTTACAAATTAAAACAACTTAAAATAAAACACACCACAGAAAAATTATATAATTAAAATACCTTCAAATAGATCTAAGTCTATATAAAAATGAATTAAAACAAAACTATATTTCGTTTAACCTAGTTGCACTAGTAGTGGCAGTACGCACCAATAATCATCACAGCTCACAGCCCTCTTGCTCACAGTTTACTAGACATTTCCAGTAGGCATCTCCATCTGCAGTAGGCATCTCCATCTGCAGTAGGCATCTCATTGATGAGATCACACCGTTGCACAGCTTTCATCTATTTCAGCTGAATGATCTTTTGGATTTATTTATATCCTACTAATTAAGAAAATCCTTTTTGAAATTCATAAAAATAAAAGAAGAGTGAACTTTTTATGGGTTAAGGCTCATATAGGACTAACGCATAATGAAAATGTTGATAGTTTGGCTAAAAAAGCTATTGAGTATGGTACTTCAAATAATCGTAAGTTTTGCATATCTGATTTAGTTAACACTATTAAGCATCGAGTTAAAAATCAGTGGAGTCAATCATGGCGAGATCTTTGTAAACAATCCAAATCTCAGTATTCACTGATTCAACCTTTTGTTCCAAATATATATGGGTTTAAAAATTTTGTAGTACCTCGAAGATATATAACAACATTAATTAGAATGAAGTTTGGACATGCTTGTTTCCCTCTACATCTATCAAGAATTAAAGTTTTTGATTCAAATCTTTGTACTCAATGTCAGAAGGTGGGTGATTTGAATCAAACTTTCTTTGAGTGCACAAAATACATTCCATACACCTATAATTTAATCGAAGATTTAATAAAATGTAATGTTTTTCCACCTTTCAATGTATCCCATCTATTGTCTCTGAATAGCAAAAATATATATGATTGTTTAATGAAATTTATCTGTGAAACTAAAATTAACCTCTAAACTTTTAATCCTGATAATTTGATATATTATGTTCATATCAAAAAAGAAGAAGAATATGTATAATGGAAAAATGTGGTGAGCAACTTGGACAGTCCATAGCGGCCAGCTGTAGCTTTTGAACTGAGTAGAGAGCTGTGGAAGAGTTTGCTATGGAACTCTAAGGACCTCATTGCCTTCTTTATGTATGAATAGAAAACAAACAGTTGTGACTGGCTAATTGACACCCAAGTCTATGCCATAAAACAAACAAAAAAAATCTTTTGGATTTAAATCGTTTAAGCCGAATAGGCTGAATAGAAGATGCTGATGGTTATTTATCTGTTAAGTCCGTTTTGTTGTGCTGTGCGTTTTCCTGCTTATAACCTGGGAAGCAATGCTTGACATTTGATGAATAAAGTGATCAACTCTTGTTGGCTTCAGACAGCCGGTACTCAGTCGGTATCTCTCCTTTATTACACTGTCTATTTTATAAGTCCCAAATGTGGAAGGCATATTCTGCTGTTAAAACGAGTGTGGATTGATATAAAACTAGCCTTATGTTTTTGGGATTAAATCGATTTATTTCTCAACATAGTTCCCTTTTAGCTCGATACACTTAGTAAGACGATGTTCCTAATTTTTATCCCATCCGACTAGTGCTTTTGCTCAAGTGGTCACACGTTTTCGCATTTGGTCGATTGTCATCAAACACGGTACCCATCGCGCGGATAGCTTTTTCGGGCGTATAATAATGAATAGCCAGGATCAGCTTAAATAGATAATGTTGCCTTCATAAAGCAGGTACTTTGATACATTTTATTAATAAAATTTTTAATAAATATTTCTCAACCTTTGTATTTTTCTAATACGACAATACTATCATTGTTTAAAAGAATGAGTCTTTTTAAACAATGCTACTATATAACACTACTTCTTACTTAAAAATATATTAAACTTATAACGATAAGATATAACTTATAAGATATTCAAATTGACACTTATGTAAAAATACGAAGTTCGGTGAAACCAAAAAAAGTGTACCGAAAAGTACTTCTAGAGCGCCAAAAATTTGTTGATCACAAAATAGCGGAATTAAAGCAAAATAAAATTAGTAGATTTGATTTTGTCAAATGTATTTCACTTAGATTTCTAGCAAAATAAATGCCTCGTTTTAATTTATATTTGTTTAATTTTGTAATAGTAGAGGATATCCCATACCTATTATGTTAGTTTTTACACTTGTATTGCTTTCGTATTATATCTATATTTTAGAATAAGCACAAAAATTATTTCAGTAATTTTTAAAAACAATTCAAAATTTCTAATCTAATTTCTAATTCAATCATTAACATTTCTCAAAATATAGTAATGAGCACGCTAATAACCGGCAAAATAACGCATAAGATGGAAATATTAAGTTGTGAGATAAATAGAAATGAAACTAGTGGAGATGGGAAATTTAGCGACAGAACCTATAAATTTACATTACATTTATTATTTCCCACCTTTAGACGTATCAGACGAGTTTGGCAACTACCGTTGTGACAGTGACAGTTTTAGTTGACATCCTCCTCTAATACGTCTAAAGGTGGGAAACAATGAATCGAATGTAAATTTATAGGTTTTTATCGCTAAATTTCCCAATTTTATTTGTTTCGATTCTTTTTATCTCACAACTTAATATGTTTTCCATCTTTTGCATTATTTTGCCGGTTATTAGCGCGCTCATCACTGTATAGAAAAAAATTTAGTGTAAATAAAATAATTATTATTAGCCCAGTAAAGGAACGTGAAATCCGGCTATAGGTACCGTGTAATTTTTAGTGTCACCACTGAATTGCATGAACATTTGAATTTACGTTCTACTTACCACCGCGAAGTTGGACTTATGCCGTTGGTTGCTTTTACTTGAGGGGTGAAAAAACATACATTTAAAATATGGCCAGAAATAGATAAATTGACTAATTCTAAGCAACTGTTGTTCTATAGAGTTTTTTAAAGTCAATATTTTTCGAGTTATCTGCGAGTGAAAATGTTTATTTTATTATTGTTCAACAAAAAAACACATTTTTGGACGATATTTCGCAAATAACCAGAAAGTAAATATTTTATCGAAAAAAATATTCTCAGCAAAAATGTATTTGGAACACATTTTTCATAGGAACATATTTTTCATAAGCTACCTGCAACTCTTCTTTTGCTGGGTCTGTACCTACACTTCATGAATATACTGTTTTTCATTTTATTATAGGCTATATTTTCGCTAAGAATTTTTTTTTCGATAAAATACTTATTTTTTCAGTTATTTGAGAAAAACCGTCTGAAAACGTGTTATTTTTTGTTGTTTAAAAATAAACATTTTTGATGTTATTCAAATCAAACAAGAAGTCAAACAATTATTGACTTGTTTAAAAAACTACATAGAACAAAAGTTACTTAGAAGTAGTCAGCTTATCCATTTCTGGACTTCTTTGAAACGTATGATTTTTCGCCCTTGAGAAGGGGTGATTTATAACCGCAATTAAATGCAACCAACGGCACAAGTCCAACTTTGAAGTGGAGGATAGGTAGAACCTAAAACCAAATTTTCAACCAAATCCGTAGTAACGCCGAAAATTACACTCCAAAATTAACGAGAGATATATAAATCAATTATATTACAATTTACGACAAACACAAGTTCATTTTCCAATTAGTATAGAATATCTACTAAGTTGTCATAAAATGGAAATATTTAAATTACTCATAAACTACTTGAAAGAAACAAATATAATCATTTAAGTGAAATACGTATAAATATATCAAAACTAATAAATTAAGGTAAAAATAAAATAAAAATCTGTGGCTAACGGACTCGCATCCAAGCCATTTTTTCACACACACACACACACATACACTCCAAAATAGTCATTGATTGGGCTAAATCTAAATTATCTAATTTCACTGTCTCGTTATACAGTTATGAGCGCGCTAATAACCGGCATAATAACGCAAAACGATGAAAAACATATTAAGTTGTGAAATAAAAAGGCATGAAACTAGTAGAGGTTGGAAATTTAGCGGTACGAACCTATAAATTTAGATTATATTGGTTGTTTCCCACCTTTAGCCGTATCACATGAGTATGTCAACAAAAACTGTCACTGTCACAGTGGTAGTTGCCAAACGTCTAAAGATGAGAAACAATCATTATAATGTAAATTTATAGGTTTCTACCTCTAAATTTCTCATCTCTACTAGTTTCATCTCTTTTATCTTACAACTTCATATTTTTTCCATCGTTTGCGTTATTTTGCCGGTTATTAGCGCGCTTATCACTGTATTTATATAAATAGGTAACCACCAATATTTTATATAATTTCTAATATAAAATACAAAAGTCACGTACCAATTTTCCTGATATTAATTTTCCTAGAATAGAATAGATAAATACTTAATCCGCTTAACCACGGGAGCGAACTAGGTTATGGTTTTCGGAGCGAACTAGTATGTAATTAAGAGGGTTTTTTGACCATGGGAGCGAACTAGTGTGCTCCGGCTTTTTCATGTCCAAATGATGGTGAATGATATTGTGTAAGCGTTCGTAGGAAATGTTTAGGACCTCTACTAACTCGCGGAGCTTGATTCGACGATCTGCCATAATCATGTCATGGACCTTGTTGATAATTTCCGGCGTGATGACTTCATTTGGCCTTCCGGGTCGCTCATCATCAAAAACACTCGTACGACCACAAACAAATTCGGCTTTCCAAAATTTTGTTAACCTTCGGATGACCAAGCGGGGGAAATTGTGACCCCAGCGTATGTTTTTCTTTAATAAATTCAAAAGTATTTTTAATTTTTAACTCATTATTTTTTTATTTGACTTTAATATCATTCTAGATATCCTCATATTTTGAAATAAAAAAAATTCCCGATATTTTACGAACAAAAAATATATTCTGAAGTTGATGTTTAGTAAAATAGCGTCTATTATGTGTACAGTAGACGCCCTCTTAACCGACCATGACGGGACCTGCCCATAGGTCGGATAATCAAAAAGGTTAAACCGAAAATCTTTAAAACCACCCTCAGAAGGACATTACATATGTAACTCCATTAAAAATGTATATTTTTATGATCTATAAACAAAAAAAAAGTATGTACATATAGTCCGTCCGCTATAACTTTTCCCACGGGTCACGATTCATTTTCAAACAAACTAAGTCAAAACATAAAGTGAAACGAACGTCGATGTGTATATACATATGTGATTAACAATATCACACACAAGACAAATTATGAAACTTGTATGACCTCTAATCTAAAAATAGTATCATCCAAAAAGGAGTAGGGTCGATCGGTTAAGCCGACTAGGGTCGATCGGTTAAGCCGACGGTCGGTTAAAGGGAGGTCGGTTAAGAGGGCGTCTACTGTAATTACAAGTAGTTTTATGCTAATGACGTCGACTTTGCAAAGTAATAAGACACTTACTCAACATACACACTACACATGACACTAATACTCATGTTGTGACTGGCTGAATGACATAAAGTCCATGCCAAAAAAAACTATTTTTTTGTTAATTGTCATTTTTGACATTTTTGACCTGGGGTCATTTTCCCCCCCTTGGTCATCCGTGTAACAAAAAAAGGTTGGTCATCGGAAGGAACGAAGGTGAAGCCTCACCATATACGTCGTTTAGCTAGATGTTGATTTGCACATTCGTTTTCCCCCTTTTGTGGAGGAACTTAATCACCGAACGATACTTGATAGTTCCTTGCTTCTGACAGCTGTAAAAACCAAATAGTTTTTTGGCTTAAAATTTTGACAGACGTCATATCATGAATGGCAAACGTCAAAACCGAGAGCAATTCGGTACCAAGTAACGCCATCTATCAAAGGCTACTTTTATATTAATCTATCCTCGTAACAGTGCTAGCGCTGTTGTTCGTAACACACTTGTGTTAGCTTCCCATTTGGATGATAATAGTCTTTAGCACATTATTTCTAGCTTGGCTTTAGAATCTGGCAATTTGGCTTTAGAAATGGTATGGGTACAAGAGATGCTTTATTCGGCTTGCCGAATACTTTAACCTTTTTCATTACTATATATGAATTATATAACATACATCGTTTTTTTATGATTTTTATTTTGTTTACTATAGCATACGTTTTACTAAATTTTAGATAACTATGGAACTGGTTACAATGGTGGTGAAGATCCCGAGGTGAAAGGATTCGACTTCAACGACGCTTCGATTCGAAGAGGATTCATACGAAAAGTTTATTCGATACTCTCAGTACAGCTGTTAATAACCTTGGCCTTCATCTGTTGGTTCGTCTATCACGCGCCGACTAGAAAATACGTCCAAACTCACCACGCTTTGTTCTACATTTCTTTAGTGATGGTTATAGTGGCTTTGATCGCTTTGGCTTGCTGCGGAGAGCTGCGCAGGAAAGCCCCCGCCAACTACATCTTCCTGCTGATATTCACTCTGGCTGAGAGCTTTTGTCTAGCCTGCGCCTCCTCCACCTACAAAGCCGACGCAGTAGCCATAGCAGTGGGCATAACGGCTGCTGTATGTCTGGGCCTGACACTCTTTGCCTTTCAGACCAGGTGGGATTTTACCATGATGGGTGGCATACTTTTTGTTGCCGTTTTGATACTTTTCCTCTTCGGAATCGTCGCTATCTTCGTTCATAATAAGATCGTTCAATTGGTATATGCCTCTTTAGGCGCATTGATCTTCTCGGTGTATCTGGTTTACGACACGCAGCTGATGATGGGAGGAAAACACAAATATTCCATATCTCCCGAAGAGTACATTTTTGCCGCTATTAACCTCTACGTAGACGTTATCAACATATTTATGTATATTTTGGCCATAGTGGGACGCGCTCGAGATTAATCAAGTTTTTATTTTTTTTTGTTTTATTTTTATTTGTTTGTTAACTTAATTGTTAATGATAAAAGCGGTAAACTAAGAACCAGCGTTAGGCCTTTTGTTTATATAATAACCAAAGAACTCTGGTGTGAGAAATGTATATCGCGTCTCGAGATAAGTCCTTTGTTGCACATAATTAACAAGAAATACCAACTCATTTAAAAATCTTCCAGATAACATTTAAGGATATTTTTGATTATTTCAGTTATTTGCTCGACAGCTGTCAATATCGTCAGGTGTCAAAATTTGACGCCTACTACAATTTGACGTATGCCAATATTCACAGAAGTCAAAACCCCTCAGCCATGAACAGTTAATAGCTGTCAAAACAGTTCACAGTCTCGATTTTTATCATAATTTCTGTCACGAAATTAATTTTTATCAACCAAATTGAGATTCTTTTGTTTAAAATCTTAAAAATTAATGTTCCTAATCAAATGGAATGGAACCGATGAAGCAGATCTAGTGCCCGCTAAACAGGCTAATATAAGGTGTCCACAGGTTGTCATAAAATTCTACGAAGAAAAGCTTAAATGGCATGCGCCCTCGCTAGAAGATTCAAAATGCGAGTAGATGTAATGTTTAGATTATATTTTAGGTTTAAATCATCAAATTGTGAGAAGTTTTAACTCTAACCACGAACAATAATTAGTTTATACTTACTGATTACTGGTTTTTAACATTCTGTAAAAATAAAATAAAGAAGTGAATAAGTTAAAAAAATTCTCATAAAGTGCTTTGGATTATAATCTCATTTCAATATTCTTCTACGATTTTTTAATAGCGTTACTTTTTAATGCAATGGCATTTAAATAAACGTTGATCTTTTATTTAATTTAATTGATCTTTCAGTTTTTTTTTATTCAAAAAATGTAAAAGGTGGCCCGTTTTTAGACTGACACTTGTCTAACGTGGATTAATATGTAAACAGTATATAGAAACGATTAAATAGTTTGTAATAGCATCAGTGTAGCTATTCTAACATCTACAGCCAGTTTAATAACTAGCTGTTTACATAGAAAGTCAAAAAGAGTGAATTGTCCAGTATAAAAACTTGACAGCTGTCAAAAGTTGACAATTGACAGTACAATCATTAGGTGCGTTCGGACGACCATAGCGGCTGACTGTCAGCAGAAATCGGCTGAGTGGTTGTATCCAGCCGTGATAGGGAAAGCTAAGTAAATCTCTCAGCGCCTAACTTCCAGCGGTGACGTCTGACAGCTACTGCTGGCTCAGCTGTCCAGCCGCTGTGGTCGTCCGAACGCACCCATTGATTTGCTATTTTAAAAAAAGATATGCCAAAAATATAAGCTTTTCTTACACAATTTTCAAATAAAAACTAATACAATACAACGCCCTATCTCCGAGAAAAATCTATCCTATTATTGTTCGTACACTCTAACTTTTCCCATGCGTCACGATTCATTTTCAAACAAATGAAGTCAAAACATAAAGTGGAACGGTCGATGTGTATATACATTTTGTATACTGTATACTATATACTACACACATCGGTGTACGTTTCACTTTGGTTTGATTTAATTTGTTTGAAAATGAATCGTAACGCATGGGAAAAGTAGAGTGGACGAACAATACCATTAACTTCAATTAGGCTTGTATATGCGTTAAATACAGTTTTATATGAAAAATACTTGATTAGTTACATCAAATATCGATCTAATTGGGCTTTTCAACGATTGTCATTTGTTTCGAGCTTCCGTCATATTATGTTGTATAATCTGTGTATAATATTAATACATATACACGGATTATACGACATATGACAGATGCTCGAAACAAATGAGAAGCGTTGAAAAGCCCTTTAGAGTTACAATCGATTTAGGCCCGGTCTTTTCACCTCCGGATAACTAGTTATTCGGAGGGGAAAAGACCGTGCCTAAGTTGACTCTAATTTTTTTTGACACAATTGTATTTAACTCATAGACTTACCGATGAGACATCTAGAAGGCGTCACAAAATATTTTTAAATGGATTATATTTTCCAAAATGGCACCTGTCCTCTATTTTTAATGGTTATATATCACTGAAATGTTATATGAGCAATAACGAGATGTTAGAGCAATAATACTTTATTAATTCAAATTTAAAGTTTAGAACATAGTTAAATGGAGAGGGGGATACTACTTAAGTCTCGATCTTAATAATATTATTCAGTCTGTATTTCAATATCATGTGTCAATTGTCTTGAAAATTTAAGATTAACCAATGTTTAGCAGTTATTGATAATTAATAGGCCAAGTATATCTTTGTAACAATATTTTAAACTTCGAGTGGGCGCGCCCTATAATGCAACATGAGTGGTCGCGTGTCGTAAATTTTACGATATTTTGTGTAAATGTTTTTTTTTAATGTTGGGAAATTTTGTGTTTCTGTCGTAAAATTTACGACCGCACGCCCTCTCTAAGGTTAAACATAATTGTTTTGTAAATTTCACTGTAGGAGGTGCTTATATCGTGGAACTGATACCAATCTGATGTTGAATCTTTTCTATTCGTCCCTAACGCTGGCTATACTCAAACTTCGCTTATTTTTTACCCATTTATATATTTATATTAAGGATATATTATTGTTTTATTTTTTAACAATGTTTGAATCTGCACTTATGTATATGTAAAATTGAACAATATACGAACTCGATGGTTCACCTAATCGATGATTTAGTTGTTATTTAGATGTTAATCGTTTAATTCGTTGAGAAGTTTTGTACTTTTTAATCATTTTGTTTAGTAAAAAGATTGTACAAATGGAAACAGATGAGGCTCTACTTAATTAAGATCAAATTAGTGTTTTGACAAAAGGTTTTGTCGATTGATTACTGAGGTCCATCGATCTCAGTTTCCGAATTAAAAAATTAAAGATTTTTACATCATTGGCGGATCTAAACATTTGCCTTGAGAGGGGAAATTTGCCTTAAGAGGGGAAGTTCCAATGAAACACCAACCAAAAGATATAAAAATATAAACCCAAGCTACATAAAATAATAACTTATATAACAGAAACTTAATATAAACAATTCAACATCGTGATATTATGAAAACAAAACTATAATAATGTCTTTGGAGATAGAAGTGAAGATTTCTGTTGGCTCTATAGTTAGCTTGCATAGAGGGGCTGATTGACAGCTGACAGAACATACTGATAGTTTGACACGAGTCCATAATGTCAAATGTCAATTAGGTATAATACAATATGTTTCTACAAAGACTTCTGAAATATAGGGGCATATGGACGAAATAGTACTGTTTATATGTGCTTGAACAACCTAGTTTATGTACGAACATTATCAAATATTAAGGGGCTATCCTAGTGTAAAAGTACGAAATTCATATACTTTATTTGGGAATTTCTAAAATACAAAGTACTATACCAATTCGAGGGTTTAGTATCAAACAACGTTAACTACAAAAACAGAAAGTGGTAGAAAATGCGAAAAACTGTTTTGAAACGTAATATCGGCCAACAAATTTGTGATTACGGAGGCAAAATACATTACAATAGAAATCTGTAAATTTATATAGTATTATTATGGTTTCCTTGACATATGGTAAAAATTATTACAGGTTATTGTTATTCTACAGAGAAAAAAAATAGAATTTTTTTCTAATAATGACCTGATAACGCTTTTTGATATTACCGATATATATTTTTTGTAACCGTTAACGTCGCACCTGATAATAATAGTTTTACTACAGGGTTAGCACTGTTGGGTAAAAATGTAATTTCCCTAAAATATTGAGAAAATGTCACTGATATTTCCCCTTTTTTTTAAGGATATCCTTTAACTTAAGTTCGCTGATATTTTCAAAATTTTCAGGATATCCAATGCAGCACTAACCCTGTATTATAAAAAATGTTATAAGTGTATTTAAATAAAAAACTTTATTTTTCTAATAACATACAAATATTAAACTTATGAAATGTCTAAATACTTATAGGTACCATCTTTAAACGTCTTCATCTTCTGAAACATTTTCATTATGATCATCACCCCTCCTTGAAGATTCTAGTAAAAAAAGTGATATTGGTCTTTAATTTTTGCTCACAGAGTTCTACTATTAACTTTTTATTATTAATCGTTAACGGTTTGTCAAATTTTCTTCTTGGCACAAGTTTGTTAATTGAAAATGTTCGAAGTTGCCTTCTCTGTATTTTTAATTTCGTAAAGTTGTCTGATTTAAAATTATATTTGAAATAACTGTGTGCAGTGTCTTCTTTTATAATATGTATATTGTAGCCAAACTATGTTCAACCATTTGACAACATTTCCTTCAATGTCAGTTTTTTTATTTTTAATCATTTGAATTTGAAATTCTTTAAAACTCAAAATGTCTTCCTGATCTATTTCAACTACTTCGTATTTTGATTTATTTAAACCAATTTAATCACTGTACATATACCATCCCGATGGATCATAAATTTCCAAGCCTTTACTCGCGTTTTCGATGTGGGCATGGACCATATCACGTTCCATTTTGGAATATCCGGGCTCAAAAAATAACTGGTCGATTTTTGAAATATTTAGTGTTTCAACAGCAAACAGAAACATTTTGCCCCGAACAACTTTCAGACATAAAAGCGAAGTCTTTCCCAGTAACTTCACTTTTCATTGTATTTGTAAGGCAAGAGGCTACCTCAGAAGATCCACGACCCGCTAGTGCTTCGTGTCATACAAAGTTTTATGCTACGACTGGACATTTTTCTGTTAAACACTGACAAAATCAAAATATTAAATAATTACGACAAATACATACGTAACCGGCAATAAGAAAATAACATATATGTTTTCTTTTAACTTCGGCAAAACTAAAAAATGTAATGAGTAATCATGTAATGAGTAATCAGATGGTAGAATCGAACAATATCGAAAATAAACAAATGTATTTAGCTATCCAGTATCAAAATGACGTTTTTCAAACAAATACGAATTATAATAAAAACGCTGTCTACAATTACAGCTTAAAATATTAGTGTCAATAAACGTTAACAGTCGATAACTGTTTTTGATGTATCACGAAATTCACTGTGAAATAACGTTATCACCTCTTAGATGTATTTGACATGAACAATTTTTTCACAATTGGTAGTTAACGTTTAATGTATTTTGTAATCTGCTGCAGATAGAGATACATGTTTTTGTTACTAAATGAAGTCGAAAACGGTGAACTCGATTATAGATATATCTCAATTTCACAAAAAATGTAGATAACGTTGTTTGACACTAAACCCTCGAATTGTTTTGAAAATTTGCATGAACATTTATTAGAAAAAGAAGTATATGTGAAACTATTTTCATAAAAAATATTGAAAATTAAACGATTTATGCGCCATGTACTGGCACCGTGAAAATAAAATCATTGCTCCACTGCTGCAGTGATTGGGACTAATAGAGATACTGAAACATAAAATTTCAAAGTTATTATTGAAATATAAGTTATTTCCTATACCATCAACTAGGATTTTTGAAAAATTTAAAATCTGGATAAATGACGAAGTGTTGAAGCAAATTTTTAAAATCAGCTAAAACATTTTCAGTTTCAAAAACCGCCAAATTGACATTTTTTATCCGATCAAAAAACCCCTAGTTGATGATATAGAACAGGGGTCGGCAACATGCGGCACGCGGGCCTTTGAAACTTTTTGCGCGGCCCATCAATGCACTAATGTAATTTAAGGAAAAATAAAGAAACTTATGAAAAATAATAAATTAAAGATAGAAAGACAACAGACGCTTAATGACAACAGTTGCATGGACCGAAAGTCACTAAAATATAAGGAACTTAATAAGGCAATAAAAAAAGGATAAGACAAGACATTAGGGACTAAAATACCGAACAAATCGAAAATATTATAGGGAAAATCAAGCGTATGAAAGTGTTAAAAACTCTAAATAGGAAAGACCGACAACAAATACACCTGATAACAGATATAAATGGAATCACTATAAATGACAAAAATAATTTAATAAATATTATTGAATATTACTATTTATACAGAATTATACTCGTTCAACATAAAAAAACCGGAAGACCGCGGCATGGAAATATTAAATGTAAAATCTGATCTACCAAAATTACTAACGACGACGTTATAAATGCTTTAAAATAGATGAAAGATGAATATAGATTAAGATCAACACAGAGGTCCATCGAACAAGCTATGTTAGGACTAAGCTGAAAGGACATAAACGAAAATAAGGACGTGTGACGCAGGACGAAGGTGGAAGATGTAATTAGAAAAATTGCGCAAATAAAATGGAACGCCATGACAAAGCAATGGAATGTGGACGCGAAACAATATACATTGGAGACCACACGAGCCCGATCATACTAAAGCAAATCCACAAAAACGATGGCTAGACGACGTCAAAGCAAAAATGGGTAAAAACTGGCACTAAATAGCATAAAACAGAGAAAAGTGAATGACTCATGGGGAGACCTTTGTCCAGGGATGGATGCAAACAGACTGAAGAAGAAGACTATTTAAGCTACATTTGAATATGCGGCCCGCATAAAAATTTTTATTTTGAACATGGCCCGCCATCCGAAAAAGGTTGCCGACCCCTGGTATAGAAAATAACTTATATTTCAATAATAACTTTGAAATTTTATGTTTCACGATCTATTTTAGTCCCAATCACTGCAGCAGTGGAGCCATGTTTTTATTTTCAGGGTGCCAGTAGATGGCACATAAATCGTTTAATTTTCAATATTTTTTTATGAAAATTGTTTTACATGTACTTCTTTTTATAGTAAATGCTCATGCAAATTTTCAAAACAATTGGTGCAGTACTTTTTATTATAGAAATTCCCACACAAGTATATGAATCTCGTACTTTTACACTAGGATAGCCCCTTAATGCAAATAACAGACCAGGGGGGAGAAGGTCTATAGGACGGCATAGAAAAAGGTGGAAAGAGAGGATCTGGAGAAAATAGGAGTGAGACGATGGGAAGTAGCGGTACAGGATCGAAAGACATGGAAGGCAATAATAAACTTCAATAGTAATATTACTTAACTTAATAATGATTACTTGTGTGTTGCACTGATTGCTTGTGTGCCGTATATTGTCAAGTGTCAAACGTTAATAGGGCTTTTCATTCACAGTCATTTGTTTCGAGCTTCTGTCATGTGTCACATAATATTAATATATCTACGTCATACGTTATTGGTATATACCTTGACACAAACCAAAGACGTATGACGTAGATATATTAATATTATGTGACACATGACAGAAGCTCGAAACAAATGACAATCGATGAAAAGCCCTATACACTAAACATTGCAATGTTGTAAAAGACAATGTTTTGATCGGCAAATAAACACTGATCAGTAGCTTGAAAGATAAACATAGTAACCTATGTAACTATCGCAGAACAGCCATCTGGTATCTGAACAAAATGCCTGACAATTGACAGAACGCAATGACGGCTTGGCACTAGCGCGTAGTGTCCAATTATACACTATACATCGCAATCCAGTAAAAAAAAATTGATAGCAAAACGGATAGCAATTGATCCAAAATTGGACTAAAAAAACCAAATACCGATATATTATGCAGCTTTAAAACATCATTCAAAACCAAATGTGTGCTGTTAGGTACAGAACTGTCAAATTCTATGAATGACGTTTGATAGAAAGAGGCGCATGCGCATTATATGCATATTCGGAATATTATGATGTTCCTTGTTTTCAGAATAGAATAAGTGTCTATAACGGATAGATACCAGCTAATGGACGTTTCTTTTTATGAATTATGTAGATTTTTAAAAATTATGCAAATTTTTCACAAAATAAATGTGCAAAATTGATATAAATAAAATATGATTGCTCAGAGTAGTGTCAATTTATAGTACATTGGTATCAAAAATGGGGACAGTAAATCCCTAATGTATTTAAAAATGGTATCACGTATTATTATTGTAAATTAAGACAGTGCAAAGGAAATGGAGGTATGATCCTAAGGAAAGAAATATAAAAGACTGCTGGCATTTTTGGGAATCAAACACAGTGCTTTTTTACCCTTTAACCTTACATAACAATTGCTTTGATATTTAAACCTTGTGTTAAGTTGTTGTTTAATAAAATTGATGTTGTAGTAAACAAGGTTTGAATATTTCTATCAATGTGTAGATGGCAATTGACACCGTTTGTTATTTGCGCGAAGAAAAATGTCTTCTTTCTCTGCGTATTTTAAATACTCCTCACCTGTCTACAACGTATTTCAGGCATGCTATTCAGTGTACGAAGGGTAGGGCCATGCAAACTAAATGAGAATTTTCTTGACAACGTAGCCGCTTTTCATGGCAGCGGCTGTGAAAGGTAGTATTATGCAGGTACCTACTTGTTCAGGATTTTCGCTGTTAACTGCTGTGGAATACAAAAGATGGATTTATTTATGATAATTCACAGAATGGGCTAAATATGGCAAACACTCTGGCACTAACAACCATACTGATTCTAACGTTTGAAACGCAGTACAGTTACTGTTTTATATTTGTTTCTTGGTACAGTTTTGTATTCTGTACAGTTTTTTCTGCATAATCTTTTGTATTTTGTACGCTTTAATAGTTGCATAACCCTTTCTAAGCCTAACCGAACCTAATCGGTAGTTATATAGGTGCTTTGTCTATTTTCTGGTTTTATGTGCGTATCTACTTCTTATGTCATCTGTCTTCCCTATATTTTTATTTTGTATTCTTTCTCTTTTATCAAATACCCTTTAAAATAAGGGTGTAATTAAAAAAAACTAATGAGACATTACATCAAATCTTCTAAAATTGTTTTCATATGTACTTTCTTGTTCTTTTGGTATCATGCCACTGGATGGGTCTTTACCTATCTGGCTATGTCCTTCCATTCAGATCTATTTTGTGCCCTTCTCTTCCATTGTCTTATATTCATGGTTTTCATAATCATCTTCCACGTCATCCAACCATCTTGTTCTACGCCCTCCTTTGTCTATTTTTGAATGCCGTGACAGTCTTTTCACAAATATTACAATATTCATTCATTCAATTAATTAATCTCGCCGTTTTTTCTGAATCTCCATGTGCCGTCTTTTTCTTGTACCGGTCCATATACCTTTCTCAGTATCTTTTTCTCAAATTACATGGGTTGGACTTAATCTTTTGTCATTACCCATTTCACAACCATAGTGGTAGGTCTAATCTATTTCTATAGATAGTGATTTTGATTCTTTTGTCTAATAATTTCGATGTCGTCAATCTTTTATTACCTAGCATAGTATGTGATTCCCACTGGAAATACGTGTAATAATTTCGCTATACCCTATTCCACGAACATGCGCCTGTTTTGGATTACTTCGACAACGAATATTTTACTGTGCAAAATAAGAAGAACGAAAGTAAATTGCAAATTACATTGTTGTTTATTGGAATAATTATTAGCGCCATTTACTTTCGTACTTCTTATGTTGTACAGTAAAATATTCGTTGTCGAAGTAATCCAAAACAGGCGTATGTTCGTGGAATGGCCCATACTTACGGAATTCCGTGCCCAGATATGTGAAAGCATCCACATGTTCAGCGGTATAGTTCTTCATCTACTCCAATCATTAATGAATTAAATCCACAAGTAAAAAGGTTTTCCTGTAGTTGGCTGTATACCATATATCACAAAAAATTTAAGTAAAATTATTTAAACGGTATATAATTTATTAAAATTCACTAAAAAGGCTACATCACATATGTAAAACGTTTTCGATCTGATTACAGATCATCATCAGTGCCGAACAGGATGCTCACATGCTAATCCACAAAAATTGAAAATATTTTGGTAAAAACCCTTTAAAATTATACAGTCATGGAAACATTGACTAGAATTGTTATAAAAGTAACATCGATGTTGTAAATATTACGTGATTAGGCCCCGGACACCATTTGACTCTCAACTTGAGTTGAAAACGATTAGAAGTTCAGCTACCTCATCTCTTGAACGGTCGTTGGTAACCACCTTTCATAAAGGATTTTACTTAATTTTTTTTTCATTGATTAATTGTTGCAAATTATACACAGACGGTGTCAATGCCATTGCCCTATATTCGTTAGTGTCACCAATTTCAAACATTGGTGTTCATGTTAGTTAACAATAATCTATAATCTCTAGTGTTAATGCCAAATGCACTAAAATATATTTTCATATGTAAAATAATATTTGAAAAATAGTTGTAAGGGAAAGTAACAAATAATAAAGTAACTGGGAGAAGTTATATTGATAATAAATATTAAACATCACTGCGATTTTAGCAACAACTATTTTTGATTTTTAAGGTTGTGGTAATTGTTGCTATTAATCGTTGCACTATGTATTAAGATATATATTTCCTATATATACAATAAACGCTAAATTCTGTATGTATTTATATTTACTTACTGTAGAATATTAAGGTCTTAAAATTTGTATAGATGATAGTACCAGTTGTTTCAGCAATGTTGTTGCTTCATTTATGTATGTATTCAAAATTTTCAGGAAAGTAAAAATATTAAAAAGTAATTTTTTGTTTCTTTTTTTGTTTGCAAAAAACTTTGGCAAACTGTCCATGATACTGAAAGATCGTTGGAAAAGTGGATGTTGCAGGGGAGTGTGCAAGGATTCAGGGCAGTCCTCAAGGTTTAAGAACTGTTCTGGAATTTTTCAATAACAACAAATTCAACAACCAAATAAGATACCATGCAACAGCACAGCAGTTGTCGAATCTATCCAAACGACAGTTGAACGTAATAGAGAACCTGATGCTGTCAAAAGTTCTAAATTATGCTGTAACATAACAGCTCCTAAATTAGACATATTGGGTGAGTTCGGACGACCACAGCGGCTGACTCGTCAGCAAAAAAGCAGCTTAGTGGTTGTATCCAGCGTAATAGGAAAAGCTTAGTCAATCTCTCAGCGCCTGACTTCCAGCGGTGTCTTTCGACAGCTATCGCTTACTCAGCTGCTGTGGTCGTCCGAACGCACCTAATGGTTCAGTTGAAAAAATGTCAGTCAAGTAGGTCCCTAATAGCACAAGGACGTCCAATGGACGTACTTCACGGACTTTAGGGACGTCCGTTTTCGTCCGAGGAACGTCCTTTATACGTCCTATTTTGGTCCAAATGTCGCGCTACCGAACGTCCATTGGACGTCCATCTAAGGTCCGAGGGGACGTATATTGGACCTTAATCGGACGTAATTTGGACGTTGATCGGACGTCCTAGGGGACGTAAATTGGACCTTAATCGGACGTAAAGTGGACCTTAATCGGACGTAAATTGGACCTTAATCGGACGTAAATTGGACCTTAATCGGACGTAAATTGGACCTTAATCGGACATAAATTGGACCTTAATCGGACGTAAATTGGACCTTAATCGGACGTAAATTGGACCTTATAAGACGTAAATTGGACCTTAATGGGACCTTAATCGGACGTAAATTGGACCTTAACCGGACGTAAATTGGACCTTAATAGGACGTAAATTGGACCTTAATCGGACGTAAATGGGACCTTAATCGGACGTAAATTGGACCTTAATCGGACGTAAATTGGACCTTATCGGACGTAAATTGGACCTTAATAGGACGTAAATTGGACCTTAATCGGACGTAAATGGGACCTTAATCGGACGTAAATTGGACCTTAATCGGAAGTAAATTGGACCTTAACCGGATGTTCTAGGGGACGTGAATTGGACCTTAACAGGACGTCCAATTTTGGTCCAAATGCCACGTTGCCAAACGCCCAATGGAGGTCCACTTAACATCCGAAGGGACGTTCGGTGGACGTCAATTGGCCTTCATAGGACGTCCCAGTTTGGTCCAATGTCTTGCTGCCGAACATCCATCTAATGTCGTGGGAAATAAAAAATATATTTTTTAAGGAACTTATATTACATCTTATATTAAATTACAATTATTGGATATTACATTATTTACATTAAATTACAATACACTTCTCCAAGAAATTAACGCACCACCTTAAATATGGGGTATTTTTGATGTCTCGTATTTCCTAAACCTGTTGTTTCATCTAAGTGATTTTTTTATAATATTATAGCCTAGGCTATAGGTTACCTCCTTAAGCTTGTCATGCACAGGCAGCTATGCTGTAATATATGTACATTATATCATATCGCTCTCTATAGTAATGAGTGAGCCTGCAGACAGGAAACAAATGGTTCCGTATGTGCAGGCTCACTCATTACTATAGAGTGCGATGTGATATAATATATATTACAGTATAGCTCCCCGTGCATGACAAGCGTAAGGAGGTACTTAACCTATAGCCTAGGGCCTAGGCTAGAATATTATAAAAAAATCACTTAGATGCAACAACAGGTTTAGGAAATTCGAGACATCAAAAATGCCCAATTTTTAAGGTGGTGCGTAATCGGTTGTATATACAGGGTGTAACAAAAATACACGTCATAAATTAAATCACATATTCTGGGACCAAAAATAGTTCGAATGAACCTAACTTACCTTAGTACAAATATGCACATAAAAAAAGTTACAGCCCTTTGAAATTACAAAATGAAAATCGATTTTTTCGATTATATCGAAAACTATTAGCGATTTTTTATTGAAAATGGACATGTGGCAGTATTATGGCAGGAATATCTTAAAGAAAAATTATGGTGAAATTTGTGCACCCCATAAAAATTTTATGGGGGTCTTGATCCCTTAGATCCTCCCAAACTTTTGTGTACGTTCCAATTCAATTTTATTATTGTGGTACCATTAGTTAAATTCAATATTTTTGTTTCTTAGTATTTTTCAGATAAGGCAGTTTTTATCGAGTTGCGACTTCTTTTTTAACATGTCTACATAAAAATTTTATGGGGGTTTTGTTCCTTTAAACCCCCCAAATGTTTGTGTACGTTCCAATTAAACTATTACTGAGGTACCATTAGTTAAACAGAATGTTTTTAAAACTTTTTTGCCTCTTTGTATTTTTTCGATAAGGCACATTTTATCGAGATCTGGCTTCTTTTTTAATATGGTTCAAAATATACCTAAAAATGTAAAGCATAAATAAGTCTGCATATTATTACCAAGTCTCCATAATCGTACTTAACCATATACAAATATGTGGTGGATTTGACAAATATTCAAAATAGTTCGATAAAAATTGACTTTTCGAAAAAGCAATAAGAGGCAAAAAAGTTTTTAAAACGTGTTTAAATGGTACTACAATAATAATTAAATTGAAACGTGCACAAAAGTTTGGGGGGGTTTAAAGGAACAAAACCCCCGAAATATTTTTATGGGTTGTCCAAATTTTACTATAGTTTTTTCGTAAGATACTGCCACATAATGCATAATAATGCCACATGTCCATTTTCAATAAAAAATCTCTAATAGTTTTCGATATATTGGAAAAAATCACTTCATCTTGTAACTTCAAATGAGTGATAAAGGCACAGAGACTTAGATGGCGAGGTCACATTGAAAGGATGCCAAACACGAGGACTCCAAAAATGGTACTAAACTACACTACAGCTTCAAGAAAGAGAAGAGGAAGGCCGAAAAATAGATGGAAGCAAGAGGTCGAAAAAGATTTGGAAAGAATGGTGCTACAGGGTCAGAAAAGAAAAATGAATAACAGGAAGGAATGGAGAAAAATCACATATCAAGCCAGAGAAGATCTCAGTACATAAAGAAACGTGAAAATGAAGAAAAAAACAAACTTTTCAAGCCATGGGCCTCTAAGGCCCTTAGTGCTATTATATATATATATATATATATATATATATATATATAACTTCAAAGGGCTGTAACTTTTCTTGTGTGCACATTTGTACTAAGGTAAGTTAGGTCCAATCAAACTATTTTTGGTCCCAGAATATGTGATTAAATTTATGACCTGTATTTTTGTTACACCCTGTATATATCTACATACTTCGTCTAATTTACTAACTGTTATTTATTTTAACTGAAATATTTAGGCGGTAGGTGTGTTCTTTTTTGGAATCACTTTGCCGAGTACAATGGAATTACAGCCACTAGACATATTTTATTATATACGCGTAGAAATAATATTTGAAGATTTCTATTAATGTTAACCTAAAGAAATACACAATAATATGTTTCATTTAATTTGTATAAATGGATTATAAAGCGTTTTTATGAAGCAGATTTGTTCGGATCACACTGTAACTGTAATCGAACGAAGGTGACATTTTAGAATAAATTGGTAACATTTATTTGACAGTTACGGTGATGACACTTCATATTTGTTTATATTCTTTACTATAAGTATCTGTTTTATTTATTATATTTACTGTTTTTATTATTTACTTTACTATAAAAAGATCCTCTACTATAAAAATATAAATTTCACCTAATTTTATAACGACTTGAAATAATCGAGGTATCAGACAACTTTTTTAGTTGTTATTGTAGACAAACTTATACAAAGAAACCTACCAGCTTTTTGCCAAGAGTTCGGAGCCGTTTTTTAATTATTAACAATGCAGTGCAAAAACTCTTGCACTGCAAATCTTAAAAGATTATAACTTAATTCTTGTTCTCTATTTCTTAAGTTTTTACTTATTTACATTGAATATTAATTTGTTTTGTTGTATAATCCACGTTTACAATAATTATGTGATATATTTGATTTAAAATGGATTCAGGATCTTTTTATACTTTGGCAACTATGTCAACTTAGATCTCTGGCGTAGATAATGACCTGCAACAGTAAGTAAATTAGATGGACTGTAGGTTATATTTGGACATTCCCTGGATATAGTCACTGATGTGACATACCTCCGATTTGTTTTTTCATGAGTTTTGTAAGAGAGACTAAAAACTTTTTTTATAGTCACCTCCTGTTTTCATATATTTTTTGACATGTTTTGTAGTAAATTCAACTATCTATTTACTACAAAACATGTCAAAATTTACATGTGAAAGCAGATGATCCTAAAAATGGTTTTTCATCTCCTACAAAATTCATGAAAAAGCAGATAGGAGAATTATTGTACATTACAATTCTCTGATGTTTGGGAAAAAGGGCTTAAGTCAGAATTGCACATCGATAATGTTTTGATGATTTCTACAGTACTGTAGTAGATTCTACTGTACATACAGTTTACATCTACAACAGTTTTTTTCTGGTCCAGAAATCATCAAAACATTATCAATGTGCAATTCTGACTTAAGTCCTTTTTGCCAAACATAAAAAAACAATCTGGTCATAACTGACCAATGAGCAATTTTAATTTAACCTAAATTACTACTGTTTCTTAAAATGAAGAGCTTACCCCATAGCGTCTCTTATCTAA